>NC_134834.1:20517296-20562959 GCF_004210375.1 Tachypleus tridentatus
TACCAAGTTTCCTGTTTCATTATTGTTTCCATGCTCACCACCTGCTTTCCTGTTTGTTTCCCTACGTGTTTACCATGCTCACCACCGCTCCCTCTGTTCCATTATTGTTTTCTATGCTCATTACTAAGTCTCCCTGTTGTTCTTGTGTTTACCATGCTCCACCACCTGCTCTCTGACTCCACATATTTTCTATGCCTACCAGCTCCTCTGTTGTTTCTTATTGTGTTTACATTTTATTAGTTCTCTGTTGCCTTATGTGTTCTCCATGCTCCATTACAGTTCTCCTCTGTTTCTATGGTTTTCTATGCTCATCACTGCTCCTTGTTTTACATTGTTTCTATGTCCATTACTCAAGCTCTTGTTGTTTCTATTGCATTTACCATGTCTATTACAAGCTCCTCTGTTGTTT
The DNA here is from genome assembly GCF_004210375.1 of Tachypleus tridentatus. Lineage (NCBI taxonomy): Eukaryota > Metazoa > Arthropoda > Merostomata > Xiphosura > Limulidae > Tachypleus > Tachypleus tridentatus. The sequence goes on from NC_134834.1 coordinate 20,517,706, forward strand.
CTCGTGTTCTCCATGCTCATTACCAAGCTCCTTCTTGTTTTACTGTTTTCTATGCTCATTAATTGCCCTCTGTTTCCACATTGTTTTCTATGCTCACCAAGCTCTGTTGTTTCTATTGTTTACCATGCTCATTACAAAGCTCTGTTGTTTCCTCGTGTTCTCCATGCTCATTACCAAGCTCCCTGTTGCTTTCTACTGTTTTCATGCTCATTACCAAGCTCTGTTGTTTCTACGTGTTTACCATGCTCACTCACTAAGCTTCTCTGTTTCACGTGTTCCTCCATGCTCACTAGCAATCTCCCTGCTGTTACGTGTTCTCCATCCCACATTACTCTGTTAACCACTGCCATATTTGGATTGCTAGGTTGAGTAAGACAGTACAGACGATACAGTAGCTACATAACACTGCTCCAGTTTCACGTGTCTATTTTACGAGTAGCTTAATGGATATAATTTACACCCTGTAAATCCATAGTCCCAGGGTACCATCGACTTTTCTAACTACGCCTGCTTACGTCAGCGAAATACTGACACGAAACGTTTATAATTTTATATTCGTTTGTTTGTGCTTTAAAATAGACTACCTGTTCTCTGCCATACCGCGGATATCGAAACTCCATTTCTTGCCTTATAATTCTGCAACAAACAACTGTGACATTAGGGAGTGTTCACGATATCTTAAAAAAACAGTCCACGTTTCATTGTAGTACACTTTATATGATTATTTGTTCTTCAAGTGTAGACGCTTTAACTTACGTTAAATATTGTTTTCTTTCCGTTTTTGATTGCATTTTTTATATCTTTAAATCTTCAAGAAAACAGTGGAAGTAAAAAGTATTTGAGAGAATATATACGTCTGTATTTCAAGTTGTTACATAATGTGATTCACACACATATTAGGTATAAAATATTCATGATTCAGAACTAAATATTTCTTATTTATAGGAAATTCGAGCGTTAGCTTTATTATGATACGAGAATAAATGTTATTATATAGTGGTTCTTTATGGGCATCGGACGTCTGTTTGATAAGTCAAACTGATGAATATACTGTTTTGTTATTATTATTGTTAGGTGAATATTTAACTAGCTAAACTAAATACCTGTTGTTGATTTGTAGGTTTAGTTATTCTATATGAAGGAAATTATAGATTTGTTTTGTTTGTTAGCTTATGGAGATTTTGAATAACATTATTCTTTGGTAGTATGTAAGTTTTATGTATCACCACTTCCACTCAGAGGGAAACAAAATCAACTGCTTTTTTTAGCATATAAGGAAGTTTTGAACCTGTGATGTAAACAGTAATTTATAATTATTTTATAATTATATGTTTTTTTTATAATTTTAATTGGATAAAATCAAATTTACACGTCGTTTTTCTCCAACCTCAGAGCAACATCTTGAACAACGTTCCTTGACACAGTGTATGTTGTATGTGTCACAGTGTCTGCTGATAAAGGAAATGCATCCAGCCTTTATTTTTTATCTTACCTTAAGGCAAAACGTTTAACATCAGTATTTGTCAGCGTGTGTGTTTTATGTGTCGTAGCTTGCTAAAAGTATCAGTTGCTTCATTAATCGTTTATAATTATCTATTCATTTTTCTAGAGTTGAAAATAGATAAAATAACTTTAAAGATTTAACACCAATATTATTTTAAACTCGTATTGTTAACTGACGGTCTGACCAACCACAGCACACATAGCCATTCGACGCTAGTCGAGAAGCGTAGAAGTCTGTAGTTTTAAAATAAAATATAACTGTTATTATAACTGTTCAATAATTGCATAAATTTCGAATTTAAAGTAAACCTAACTTTCTTTAGAGGAACTGAAAGTTACGCTTTTGAAAATGTTTTTCTTTTATCATTTATTCCATAAAGAAGGTTTAAGACACATAGTTAGGGTAAGTTAGAAATGATGTAATTTGTAACTTTTCGAAAGTATCTTTCATGTTTACAAAACAACTCAATAAAAAATTCAAATTTTGTTTTCAATTTAAATGTGTTTTATTTCATTTAAGCTAAATACTGACTGCTGGTTCTGAATATATCTTTTAAAAGAAAATAATTAACATTTAATCCAGGTAATCTCAATTAAACATACCATTACACAAAACTAGTGTTAAAGATGATTCGAACAATTTAAGTATTTCTTTATTTACTGTATACAAAAGTTCATGTTGTTCAGGAACTTACCACGAGACTTACGACAAGACCTAAAACAAGTGTTGTCTTTAATTAAAGTATATATTAAAGTTCTCTTATCTAAAACTAACTTGTCTTTGGTCTTACTTTACTATAATTTATAGCATTTTATATATTTACTGTTCACAAACTGTCACTTTTATAACGATGTTAATTTCCTTACTTTTAACATTTCCGTCCTTATCATCCTTTATAAGAATGTCGACCTTTGTTTATCTTCCATCCCTTTTTCTTCATCCTTCACAAGTGTGTCGACCTTTGTTTATCTTCCATCCCTTTTTGCTTTCCTTCATCCTTCACAAGTGTTAGTCGACCTTTTGTTTATCTTCCATCCACTTTTTCTTCATCCTTCACAGGTGTGTCGACCTTTGTTTATCTTCCATCCCTTTTTTTTCATCCTTCACAAGTGTGTCGACCTTTGTTTATCTTACATCCTTTTCTTCATCCTTCACAAGTTATTGTCGACCTTTGATTTATCTTACATCCTTTTGCTTCATCCTTCACAGGTGTGTGGACCTTTGTTTATCTTTTCATCCTTTTTTCTTCATCCTTCACAGTGTCGACCTTTGTTTACCTTTGTTTTATCTTCCATCCCTTTTTTCATCCTTCATCCTTCACAAGGTGTGTCGACCTTTGTTTATCTTCACATCCCTTTTTCTTCATCCTTCACAAGTGTGTAGACCTCTTACACCCTTTTTCTTCATCCTTCCATCCCTTTGTTTATCTTCCATCCTTCACAGGGGTGTGGCGACCTTTGTTTATCTTCCATCCTTTGCTTCATCCTTCACAAGTGTGTCGACCTTTGTTTATCTTCCATCCTTTTGGCTTCATCCTTCACAAGTGTGTCGACCTTTGTTTATCTTACATCCCTTTTCTTCATCCTTCCTAGGAAGTGTGTCAACCTTTGTTTATCTTCCATCCTTTTTGCTTCATCCTTCACAAGGTGTGGCGACTTTTGTTTTATCTTCCATCCTTTTTGCTTCATCCTTCACAAGTGTGTCGACCTTTGTTTATCTTCCATCCTTTTTCTTCTTCATCCTTCACAGAGTGTGTCGACCTTTGTTTATCTTCCAACCCTTTTTCTTTATCCTTCACAAGTGTGGCGACCTTTGTTTATCTTCCAACCCTTTTTCTTCATCCTTCACAGAGTTAGTGATCGACCTTTGTTTATCTTTCCAGCCACTTTTCTTTATCCTTCACAAGTGTGGCGACCTTTGTTTATCTTCCCTTTTTTTTTCTTCATCCTTCACAGTGTGTGTCGACCTTTGTTTATCTTCCATCCCTTTTCTTCATCCTTCACAAGTGTGTCGACCTTTTGTTTACTTCCAATCCTTTTTCTTCATCCTTCACAAGTGTGTCGACCTTTGTTTATCTTCCATCCTTTTGCTTCATCCTTCACAAGTGTGTCGACCTTTGTTTATCTTCCAACCTTTTTCTTCATTCTTCACAAGGTGTGTCGACCTTTGTTTATCTTCCATCCCTTTTGCTTCATCCTTCACAAGTGTGTCGACCTTTGTTTATCTTCCAATCCTTTTTTTCTTCATCTTCACAAGTGTGTCAACCTTTGTTTATCTTCCAATCCTTTTCTTCATCCTTCACGTAGTCGACCTTTGTTTATCTTCCAATCCTTGTTTCATCCTTCATACAAGTGTGTCGACCTTTTTCAATCCTTTTTCTTCCTTCACAAGTGTGTCGACCTTTGTTTATCTTCCAATCCTTTTTCTTCATCCTTCACAGGTGTGTCGACCTTTGTTTATCTTCAATCCCTTTTCTTCATTTCTTCACAGGTGTGTCTGACCTTTGTTTATCTTCCAATCCTTTTCTTCATTCTTCACAGATTGTGTCGACCTTTGTTTATCTTCCATCCTTTTCTTTTCTTCACAAGTGTGTCGACTTCAGTTTATCTTCCATTTTTTTATTCTTCACAGTGTGTCGACCTTTGTTTATCTTCCATCCTTTTTTCATTCTTCACAAGTGTGTCGACCTTTGTTTATCTTCATCCCTTTTTGCTTCATCCTTCAGGGTGTAGCGACCTTTGTTTATCTTACATCCCTTTTCATTCTTCACATTATCTAAGTGTCAACCTTTGTTTATCTTCCATCCTTTTTGCTTCATCCTTCACAAGTGTGGCGACCTTTGTTTATCTTTTCCATCCTTTTGTTTCATCCTTCACAAGTGTGTCGACCTTTGTTTATCTTCCATCCCTTTTGCTTCATCCTTCTGGGGTGTGTAGACCTTTGTTTATCTTACATCCTTTTCTTCATCCTTCACAAGAGTTGTCAAGCCTTTGTTTATCTTCCATCCCTTTAGCTTCATCCTTCACCAGGTGTCATTGACCTTTGTTTATCTTCCATCCTTTTTGCTTCATCCTTCACAGGATGTGTCGACCTTTGTTTATCTTCCATCCCTTTTTTTTCATCCTTCACAAGTGTGGCGACCTTTGTTTATCTTCCAACCTTTTTTCTTTATCCTTCACAGGTGTGACCTTTGTTTATCTTCCAACCCTTTTTCCTTCATATTACACAGGTGTTTGTCGACCTTTGTTTTATCTTCCAACCCTTTTCTTTATCCTTCACAATGTGGCGACCCTTTGTTTATTTCCAGCCTTTTTCTTCATCCTTCACAAGTGGTGTCGACCTTTGTTTATCTTCCATCCCTTTTCTTCATCTCCTTCACAAGTGTGTCGACCTTTGTTTATCTTCCTTAACCCTTTTCTTTATCCTTCACAAGTGTGGCGACCTTTGTTTATCTTCCAACCCTTTTTCTTCATCCTTCACAAGTGTGTCGACCTTTGTTTATCTTCCAACCCTTTTCTTTATCCTTCACAGGTGTAGCACGACTTTGTTTATCTTCCATCCTTTTTCTTTCATCCTTCTAAGTGTGTTGACCTTTGTTTATCTTCAATCCTTTTCTTCTTCATCCTGCACAGGTGTGTCGACCTTTGTTTATCTTCCAATCCTTTTTTCTTCATTCTTTGGATAGTGTGTCGACCTTTGTTTATCTTACATCCTTTTTCTTCATCCTTCACAGGTGTGTCGACCTTTGTTTATCTTCCAATCCTTTTTCTTCATCTCTTCACAGGTGTGTCGACCTTTGTTTATCTTCCAATCCTTTTTCTTCATTCTTCAGATGTGTCGACCTTTGTTTATCTTCCAATCCTTTTCTTCATTCTTCACAAGTGTGTCGACCTTTGTTTATCTTCCATCCTTTTTCTTCATCCTTCACAAGTGTGTCGACCTTTGTTTATCTTCCAATCTTTTCTTCATTCTTCTGAGACCTTGTCGAGCCTTTGTTTTATCTTCCGTCCTTTTTTTTCATCCTTCACAAGGTGTCGACCTTTGTTTATCTTCCAACCTTTACTTTCTTCACCGATGTGTCGACTATTTGTTTTATCTTCCATCCTTTTTCTTCATTCTTCACAGCAGTGTATCAACCTTTGTTTATCTTCCCAACCCTTTCTTCGATTTCTTCACCAGGTGGTATTAACCTTTTGTTTATCTCTTTTCATCCTTTTTTCTTCATTCTTCACAAGTGTGTCAACCTTTGTTTTATCTTCCATCCTTTTTTCTTCATTCTTCACAAGTGTGTCAACCTTTGTTTATTCTTCTTCCATCCTTTTTTCTTCTTATCCTTCAAGGTGGAGATCTTGTTTATTCTTCTTTTCTTCATCCTTCACAGTGTGTTCGAACTTGTTTATCTCCATCCTTTTTCTTTCATTCTTGTGTCAACTTGTTTATCTTTCCATCCTTTTTTTCTTTTCTTCATATTCACAGGTTGACCTTTGTTTATTCTTCCAACCCTTTCATCCTTTCATTGGTGTAAGGACCTTGTGTATTATCTCCATCCCTTCTCTTCATCCTTCACAAGTGTCGACTTTTGTTTATCTTAATATAGTTCTCATCTTTCACTTTAAAAATTATTTTCCTTCTTATTTTTCCTGAATATTTTGACGTTAGAACTTACTCATAAAATCTTATCACCCTTGTCTGTCTTAAATCAACATATTTATCTCCCAGCAAAATATCACCAGTTTTATCGTCCAATCTGTCGAGAACTTATTGTCTTTTCCCCTTATTTTTTCATAGTTTATTATCTTATCCTGCTCATCTTATCTTCCTTGTCCATCTACCTTTTCATAGTTTATTATCTTTATCCTGCTCATCTTATCGTCCTTGTCTTACCTTTTCATAGTTTATTATCTTTATCCTGCTCATCATATCGTCCTTGTCTTACCTTTTCATAGTTTATTATCATTATCCTGCTTCATTTTATCGTCCTTGTCTTACCTTTTCATAGTTTATTATCTTTATCCTGCTATCTTATCGTCCTTGTCTTTACCTTTTCATAGTTTATTATCATTATCCTGCTTCCATCTTATCGTCCTTGTCTTACCTTTTCATAGTTATTTTATCCTGCTTCATCTTATCGTCCTTGTCTTACCTTTTCATAGTTCATTATCATTATCCTGTTTCATCTTATCGTCCTGTTTTACCTTTTCATAGTTTATTATCTTTATCCTGCTCATCTTATCGTCCTTGTCTTACATTTTCATAGTTTATTATCATTATCCTGCTTCATCTTATCGTCCTTGTCTTACCTTTTCATAGTTTATTATCATTATCCTGCTCATCTTATCGTCCTTGTCTTACCTTTTCATAGTTTATTATCATTATCCTGCTCATCTTATCGTCCTTGTCTCTTACCTTTCCATAGGTTATCTTTATCTTTTTTTATATTATCGTCTTTGCCCCACCTTTTCATAGTTTATTGTATTTATCGTTTCTTTTACAACTCAATAAACCCAGTCGCACCTCTTTACGATTTCAAGTTATGACCACGTGCACTCATCGTGAATGTCGACTTTAGCAGCATCACAAAGACTTGTTGTTTTATAATATAGCTTTCTTATACTGTCGTTGTTGTCGTCACAGAAAGTTATAAATACATTTTAAGAAATTATTTTCTCTCATTTTACCATTTTTTTGTCATGAGTGCCAATCGAAAAGTTTCATCATAACATTTTATGTAATTATACTAGTCATGGAGAACATAGATTAATAAATAACCAAGGAGCTTATAAAACGAAGTCTCGTGTGTAGTTTATAACGCCTAGACCAACCCAAAGGTGGCTTTAAAGTAGAGCATTAAATTTAATTACTGATTTTTAAAATCTCGAGACGAAAGAACGTGAATACCCTCGTTACTTCTATTGACAAATTCGTTTTCTGTAGCTGGTACCTGATAAGACAAGACCTGGTAATATATTATGATCCACGCAAAAAACTATCTCTTATATTAAACCGAGTAATATATACAGCTTTAATTAGCAAGAGCTTGTATCTCGAATATATAATATAATAAGTTAAGTTAGTCATATACGGTGAATATAACAGAATTGTTTTTGAAAATAATAAACAGTGTATCAGTTTGTTTTAATCATTTACAAAAAAGGAAAAATAGGTTCGAAAGTTAAATGTATTTGAAGTCTGTCGTCGAACTTTAAATCCAGTTTTTATGATTTATATCGACCTCCAGTCTGTGGGTTTTATTCATTCGAAACAAATGTGGTTTGTTGTTTACCCTTCCAAAGATCTTCCAACTGCCAAATAAGAGAGATCTCAAACACGTTCTCTTAACTATGCATCACCATATAATTTCAATGTAAAATGCGTGTTAGCGTCCTCTAGTGGAGGTTAAAAGTATTTTAAAAAATTCTAAGCTTATATTTAAGCGATCTGTGATGTTTTGTAATATGTTTTATCAGGAGTTACAGGGCAGTCGATTTTCATATGCTTGTTTGTTGTTTTTTTATTTGGTACACAAAATGGAAGAAATCCAAACTAAGCACAATCAACAAATTTAAAATGGAAAGTATGGTTGATTTTAACGACTTTATTTTCAGCAATGAGTACTTTATGCAATACGTCAAAAAACATTTTCGTGAGGGTAAATGAATTTTAGTTCTGTAAAAAAAATTGAAACGTGAATACCAGGATTCTTAAAAAACAAACCAGAAAGTTGGCATGTTCAACAACAGAATTAAACTCTTATTTTAAAAACGGTTCCCAAACAGCCTGAACTCACCGTCTCTGACAACAGAACAGTTTAACTTCGTTAATTCGTCTTCTGCCATTGTCTCAAAGGGGAACGTTTAACCACGACATAAGACTTTAGCCTGGCATAGCTGTGGTAGTTAAGGCACTCGACTCATAATCCGAGGATCTCAGGGTCTGAACTCCCATGTCATCACCAAATATGCTTCGCCCTTTCAGCCGTGGGCGTTATAAAGTGAAGGTCAGTCCCACTATTCATTGGTAAAAGAGTAGCCCAAGAATTTGCGGTAGGTGGTGAGGACTAGCTGCCTTCCTCTAGCCTACACTGCTAAATTAAGCCACGGTTAACGCAGATAGCTCCCCTTGTACAGCGTCACGCGAAATTCAAACCAAACCAAACTATAAGACTTTATAAAACAAACCAGAAATAAATCAAACTTTGTGAATATTCAATAATCTGCTTCTACATACAATGCTTACAAATTTTTTCTGATATATTGCAACTCCATATATTTATAAACCCTACCTGCGTTTTAAAGAATTTCAAATCAATCTGGAACTTTATTTTCTAGAACGTCTGAATTATTCTAGTCTTCAATTTACTTTCATTTTCTACCAGATTATGTTGTTACAACTCAGTGCAGATCCGACACAGCTTTTGATCGTCTTCATTTATGGTCACAATAAAACTTCTTGCTGTTGTTGTTGTTGTTGTTTTGAATTAAGCATGGATATCTGTGCTCTGGCCCACCACGGGTATCGAAAACTCGATTTTAGCGTTGTAAGTCCACAGACACAACCGCTGAGCCACTTAGGGGCAAAACTTCTTGCATTATTAACATCCTTCCCTTGTATGAACAAAAGGTCAACATCCTTTCCTTTGTATGAACAAAAAGGTCAACATCCTTCCCTTTGTATGAACAAAAAGGTTAACATCCTTCCTTTGTATGAACAAAAAGGTCAACATCCTTCCCTTTGTATGAACAAAAAGGTCAACATCCTTCCCTTTGTATGAACAAAAAAAGTTGTTAACATCCTTCCCCTTTTATGAACAAAAGGTCAACATCCTTCCCTTGTATGAACATAAGGTTAACATCCTTCCTTGTATGAACAAAAGGTCAACATCCTTCCCTTTGTAGGCGAACAAAAGGTTAACATCCTTCCCTTGTATTTAGAACATAAAAGGTTAACATCCTTCCCTTGTATGAACATAAAGGTTAACATCCTTCCTTTTGTATGAACAAAAAAGGTCAACATCCTTCCCTTTAGTATGAACAAAAGGTCAACATCCTTCCCTTTGTATGAACAAAAGGTCAACATCTTTCCCTTTGTAAGAACAAAAGGTTAACATCCTTCCTTTTATGAACAAAAGGTCAACATCCTTCCCTTGTATGAACATAAAGGTCAACATCCTTCCCTTTGTATGAACAAAAGGTTAACATCCTTCCTTTTGTATGAACAAAAGGTCAACATCCTTCCCTTTGTATGAACAAAAGGTCAACATCCTTCCCTTTGTATGAACAAAAAGGTCAACATCCTTCCCTTTGTATGAACAAAAAGGTCAACATCCTTCCCTTTGTATGAACAAAAGGTCAACATCCTTGAATTGTATGAACAAAAGGTCAACATCCTTCCCTTGTATGAACAAAAGGTCAACATCCTTCCCTTTGTATGAACAAAAGGTCAACATCCTTTCCTTTGTATGAACAAAAAGGTCAACATCCTTCCCTTTGTATGAACAAAAAGGTTAACATCCTTCCTTTTGTATGAACAAAAAGGTCAACATCCTTCCCTTTGTATGAACAAAAAGGTTAACATCCTTCTCTTTGTATGAACAAAAGGTCAACATCCTTTCCCTTTGTATGAACAAAAGGTAAATTTAATGAAATAAGTTTTTATATTTCCTTTGAAACGAGTATGGAGCTTCCATTACTTTTATGGATATGTCAAATGTAGTGATGCTGACCTATGACATATTCTCCTCTGCTTGTGAGTTCTTGGAAGTTCAACATAAACTTCTGTAATTCGATTCTCTACGGTGAACAGAAGGTCTAACGTGTAGCTTTGCGCTAAAAAATACAAGTATCTGTATCAACCTTAAGGGTAGAAATTTGTCTAGCCTCTAATAACACAGCTTTCAGGTACTATAAATATATAAACAACAAACAGAAAATTTTATCTTTAACATATAAGGTCGCCCTGGAAACTTAACCTCACAAGAAGAGGAAAGAAAACTGTTCAACTTATCACTACGTCCATCATTTTTGCATTATTTTGTTTCTGTAACATTAGTGCAGTTAGGGCAAAATATTGTTGCCTTTAAGGTTTGCAGCATTTGTTCTAAGGCCGCGGGTTCAAATCCGCGTCACACCCAAGCATGCTCTCCTTTCAGCCGTGGGGCGTTATAATCCCACGTTCGATTCCACTATTCGTTGGTAAAAGAGTAGCTCAAGAATTGGCATGGTGGGTGGTGATGACTAGCTGCCTTCCCTCTAGTCTTACACTGCAAAATTAGGGACGGCTACAGATAGCCCTCGAGTAGCTTTTGCGCGAAATTCAAAACAAACTAAACTTAATGAGAAATATTCCAGTTATTATTAAGTCACATGACTTTGTGTGGTCCAGAAATTATATAACTATTATCAGACCAAGACTTAGAATAGTATTGGTTAGTATATAAGGTTTTGTTGTAACAGATCAATGTGTTGTGGATTCAGAACAAACGAATATATTACTTAGATTTCAATATTCCACACAGTAATCCTAGTTAGGCTTAAGTCTTGAATATATATTTTTTTCTTTCATATCCAGCTATTAAAAGTTTTTTTCATAAGAAGCAATTCTTTCTGTCCTTCTAACTCTAATCTTGCTTTATGAGGTTTATGAACAGAGTAATTTCGTAAACAATTCTGATCTATAATTCTCGATGTAGTCTGACGTTCAGTATCGTGCGAGTATAATATGTGCTCTTCTTAAAGTTGTCCCGGCATGGCCAAGCGTGTTAAGGCGCGCGTCTCGTAATCCGAGGATCGCGGGTTCCAATCCAGGTCGCACCAAAACATGCTCGCCCTTTCAGCCTTGGGGCGTTATAATGTGACGGTCAATCCCACTCTTCGTTGGTAAAAGAGTAGCCCAAGAGTTTGCGGTGGGTGGTGATGACTAGCTGCCTTCTCTATAGTCTTACACTGCTAAATTAGGGACGGCTAGCACAGATAGTCCTCGAGTAGCTTTGTGCGAATTTCAAAAACAAACAAACAAATTCTTAAAGTTATGAAGCTTAGGTATTGTAAGATTTGAAGAATCTGAATACTGACAAAAATCTAAGAAATGTAAAAAAGTTCTTAAAGATCTAAATGCTATTCTGATTTCCAACTGTCCATTTCTTTCAAACATTTTTGAAGCACACTTGTAAAAGATGGTTATTAATTTACATTAACAGTGCCTAACTCTTTGTTGTAGAATAGATAGGAGGTAGTTAGAGCTAAGCTTCATCTAACATAATTATTAATAGTGTATTTAAAGTAACTGAAAATATAGGAATGTATGTGTCTCCTTCTGCTCTTGTAGTTAATGTTTACATCATTTATATATATATTTACATTTCATGATTTTATAAAATGTCAGTTATGAAATGAGATTTGAGTCGTGATAAAAAACACACGTTCAAGACAACTTTTAAGGAAAGAGGTCTTGTTGATCGTTGAGAAGAAGCCTACAAGTTTCTCTTCCGTTTGCACATAAGGTATTGTTTGAAGCTAAGCACAAACCTACACAATGGACTATCGATGTTCTTGTTCGAAGCTAAGCACAAACCCACACAATGGGCTATCGATGTTCTTGTCATCACGGGTATCGAAACCCAGATTTTAATCTTATATATTGTAACGTATTTACTATTTAATATATATGTAATATAAGACATGTTTTCTAAAACACTAAATAATCCGTAGTTATAGATAAACTCTATTGTAAACGCACATAAAAAACTTTATGTTTCTTCGGAAACTGACAACTAAAAAAAAAATCGTTTAAGACAACAGTCACTTTATATTAAGAAGCGAAATTCCATTGAGATCAACCTGTTAGTTGGGGTCACTGTTTCTAGAAACTTTGGTCAGCAAGACTGGGCTGGCTTTTAGGTAGAGTTCATCATCCTTTGACCCTGTAAGTGTCATTAACCTTGAGATTTTGTTTTGATCAAAACTAGGAACCGTTGTTTTCAAATTTATTGAAATACGACATTTTGCGGTTAGAAGCACGTGTGGAATGTGAAAGGATGAAACGAAAACAAAACAGTTTTTTGTTTTCTCCATAGAACGAGATTAGCAATGATTTGTACATGATTAGCTTGTGTCACATTTTATTGCGTACATTTTGTTAATAATAGTGTTAGGTTGAACATTGCTATTGTGGGAGATGAGTACGAATTTGGCTTCTGAACAAATTAAATAATTAGAGAATTACAAATATCAGTATGGATGCTTTTACTTTACAAACAACAGATAAAATTAAATTCAAGAACTGTCCAATGAGAATGATAATACGTTCCGTTACAACAAACCTGTCAGATTTTATTTTCAACGTTTCACACACAGAAGCAGCACAAACCATTAAAATTAACTTTAGTTTGTTTCATGACAGTGCCACCACATGGTATCAGTAAGGCGTGCTATTCGGTTTTATTAAAATATATATTCAAACTTATAAACCAGATTGTCCATTACGACCAATAATGTTCACATATGAATGTTTAATTACAATATTGGTAAATACACAGCATGGGCATTCTCCAAATATGTAACATAAGCCAGCCATTCATCAAAGATTCTTTTAATTTCAAGTATAATCTAAATCAACTTCATCATAAAGCATTAATGGCCAGTTTCGATGTTATATCCCTCTACAGAAGTTCCAACCACTGAAGCCTGCAAGATAGCTTACAACTCTATATCCGAAACCTTAACCCATCTATAGACATTCCCAGCAACCAATAAGCAACCCTCATAAATTCACCACAATAAAAGACAAACTTCATGTTCAACAACCACAACTATATACAAACAAATGGCCTGACCATGGGCAACCCAGTATCACCAGTTCTAGCCAATATTTTTATGACACAAGTTGAAACACAAGCAATTAACACAGCATTACATCCACCACTATACCTGTACAGATATGTAGATTACACGGTTGTGGGATTCAAATCTACAGAACATTAACACTTAATTTTTTCAATCACATTAACTCTATATATTCGAACATTAACTCCACATGTGAACAGGAAGAAAGCAATCAAATATCATTTCTTAACCTCAAAATTACAAGAACCGACACACAATTCAAAACAGACATCAACCGAAAAATCACCCATACTGGACTATACATTTCTTGGAACTCAGATGAAACGAAACAAAACAAAAACTCAACATATTGAGAAACCAAATAAGCACAGCTATAAAACTATGTTTCACCAGATAAAATTAACGATGAATTAGACAAAATAAAACAATACTTCATCAACATCTTTAGTTAAGTTTCAACAAACCGTAGAAAACATTATACACACACACCCAGACAGAAAAGCAAAATCAACCAACAAAAGTAAATATATCCCACGAATTAAAAAAATCACGAAACCATATACTGCTGATATACCATTTCAGACAGAGAAAAATAACCAATATTTGGCAAAACTAGTAACAAAATATGACATTCCAGTTAATACCAAATTTATTCAAAACCAGGCACAAAACTAAGGTTTGGCATCAGTGGAAAAACACCACAAACACACACCAACATTATTTATAAAATACAATGTCATACTGCTACGACTTCTACATTGAAACAAGTAGAAAATGGAAAACCAGATTCAAAGAACGCAGAAAGTCACCTTCACACGTTTTGAACACTGCAAATCAAACAACATAACAATAACATTCAAACACTAAATAAAAAAACAAACATAAACAAACGCAATTAAAGAAGCCTTACACAACTGAAGCCCAAAATAAACCAATACAAAGGAACACCTTTATACCTATATTAACATATAATCAAACATATAAGCACGCCCTCTACATTCCTACACTCAGTTACACACCCCCCTTCAAACATGAGGTCAGCTTTCAGTCAGTTACTTCTTTTTTTTCTTTGTGAAACTGACAATAACCGGAGAAGGTCAAAACTTTGTTCGCTCCTCTACATGGTGCTTTCACCACCCATACCAGCCGTTTTTTTACATATATATTTATTTCTCTACAAGTGGGCTCTCTCTTCATCACTGGACTCTTGTTTTATGTCTCCAACTCCTAAGTGGCTCTAGTGGCACAAAGCTACGAAATGACCTGCCAGTGCTCTGCACTTTGGGGGCATCGATACTCTCAGTATTAAACTATGTCACCAAGGTTCATCATGTTTGCAGATTGTCTTATTTTGTTAACAGTGTCTCGTACTTAGGGTTTGTGCTGTAAAAGGTGAATTGGTCAGAATAATTTAATCTCGAAACTGTGAATATCGGTTTGTATATGTAAAAACGGACAGGTATGGATAGAGAGAGTACTATGTAAAGAACTAACAACGTATTCGACTCTACAAGTAGGTTTTATCGACATAACTAAACTATAGGTTTTGTTAAATGACTTGTTGACGTTGTACAAACAAACAAACAAACTTACATTGTTTGTATTGTTTGTTTCAGAGTCTTTGCCACAAAGGTGTCTGCTTATATTTGTCGCCATTTTAAAACCGATCCACTAGAAATAAGACCATCTTGCTGAATATTGAGAATTGACCATTTGTTTTCTATGTCCCAAAGTACGGAGAGTGTTTTCTCAGCGACTGGCTGAGAATGTTCAACTCTATAATTTAAAGACACGATTGTAAGTATTACTTCTAATAGAAAGCATGAACTACAAAAAATAACAAAAGTTAGAGAGACTTCAGCGAGAGAGAGTGAACGAGAGCACAGCTACCACAAATATCTGATTTATATTTATTTCCTCTCAGAAAACACCGCTATAAGAGAAAGGGAGAGAATCTAAGAGCACATCATAATGTTGCACGTTTGTATGAAAAGCACGTGATTCAACAGTCTGGTCTTGAGTCTGAACTCTAGCTGACCTCAACTTTCAGCGATGCGGAAGTGAATCTCAAAATGACCTCGTGTAGTCCAGTATATAAACCAGAGTTTTGACCGCTGTTGCTGAACAGCCTTTCCGAGCCCGTGGTAGTCACGATTTTCATCCATAAGGAAAGACTCTAAAAATCATTTCTTCCTGACATCTGTTAGTGAGTTAGGTAAGCTGAAAATTAATTATAATTCTTTATTATTAATGTAATCTTTTCAGAAATCCACAGACCGATAAATGTGATCGTTTCTCAGTTCAGTTGTATACCACACTTGGTCATTCCACATTTTCCAGTTAAATATTTTATGTTTTTAGTCGCTCATCTTGTTATTTGTGGTTGATGAAATATAGAGAAAGAATAGTGAGATGAATTTTTTGTAACCCACAGGTTTGAAAATGAGACAGACTACTATATTTTTATGTTGGATTATGTCTGTTTCTGTGCACTGTCTGTTTTGGTGATCCCAAAAAACGCAAAGAGTCAAAAGTGTAAGTTTTCCTAACTCTATAAACACCAGACGAGATTCGCCGCATTCCACAAAAAACTACATTGGAACACATAACAAACGTTTCGAATTCTACGTGTTATATACCACAGCTGACTTGTATTATATCACTGAATCATTATAATACGTAACTACGGGACATCGTGTGTAAGTACACTACTTAAGATAACTCTTCTTTAGTGAGATACTGAACGATTAAAACACATAATAAAGTCATAACGTTTTGCAACATTTTGTACAATAGCTGAAATCTACTGTATTATATACAGGGTGGGCCGTAAATCCGTACCCATCCATATATTGTGTCTAAACAACGTTATAATACTAATGATGAGTTAAAGGCAGCTGTTACCGCGGCATTTTGAACAATAATCCCTTCTATGTTGAGGGAAAATGTCTCATAACATGGCGTCGCATAATATTATGCAGCGAGAATGAGGAACAGCACGCAGATACACTGGATACATAAGATATATAGATGGGTAGGGACTTACTTAGGGACCCTGTGCAATCTCAATGCGTAGGTTGTTAGTTATCTAAATTTAATAATTTCTTTATTATCTCTCAGTTTTCTCTGATTTTTTGGACTAGAAGTTCTTTAACACCAGTGGCAGACAGATGATGTCAGGTGTCTAGGTACCTGTTACACTGAAAACGAATGTACACGTTTAGGAGAGAAAAACCTAGCGGTGTTTGTTCTTCCAAATATGGTGTTTGTTGTGTCTGTAAGTCTTTTAAAATGGCTGTCTTACTTGTACGAGTTGTATTTCTATGTTAACATGGTATAAGCTGAGGTTAGTTAATACAGCTAATTACCTGACTTATTATTTAATATAACAATGTAGCTTATCTAATCTAATTACGTGAGTTATTATTTAATGTAAGCGTAACTATTTGTCCGATTTTAGCATTCGTACGTCTATATATGTAAAACAGCTCGTTTGGATTGAGAAAATATTTAGGTAGAGGAACGAACAACGTTTTGACCTTCTTCGGTCATCGTCAGGTTCACAAAAAGAAAGAAAGAGGTAAATGATCGACAGCTGACCACATGTTTGAAGGGGTTGTGTAACTGAGTGTAGTAATGTAGAGGGCATGCTTAGATGTTTGATTATATTTATTAATATAGGTATAAAGGTGGTCCTTTGTATTGGTTTAATTTGGGTTTAAGTTGTTGTAGAAGTAAGGCTTTTTTAATTTTGCGTTTGTTTATGTTTGTTTCTTTATTTTAGTATTTGAGTGTTTTCTATAGTTATCTCATGTTTATTTGACTTGCAGTGTTCGAAAACGTGTGAAGGTGACTTTGTTTGTGTTCTTTGAATCTGGTTTCCATTTTCTACTTGTTTCTCTCAATATAGAAGTCGTGGCAGTTATCACATTGTATTTTATAAATAATGTTGGTGTGGTGTTTGTCAGTGTAGTTTTTACATAGTATAGACCTCAGTTTTGTGCCTGGTTTTTGAATAAATTTGGTATTAACTGTAATGTCATATATTTGTTACTAGTTGTTGCCAAATATTGGCTATTTTCTGCTGATGTCAGGAATATATGATATGCAGCAACATATGGTTTCCTGATTTTTTTAATTCGTGGGATATATTTACTTTTGTTGGTTGATTTTGCTTTCTGTCTGGGTGTGTGTGTATAATGTTCTACAGTTTGTGGAGGAAACTTATTGATTGTGATGAAGTATTGTTTATATTTTGTGTAATTTGTCGTCAGTTTTATCTGGTAAGCATAGTTTATAGCTGTGCTTATTTGGTTTCTTAGTATGTTGAGTTTTTGTTTTGTTTCATGTGTTGAGTCCCAAGGAATGTGTATAGTCCAGTATGGGTGATTTTTCGGTTGATGTCTGTTTTGAATTGTGTGTCGGTTCTTGTAATTTTGAAGTTAAGAAATGATATTTGATTGTTTTCATCCTGTTCACGTGTGAAGTTAATGTTGGGATGTATAGAGTTAATGTGATTGAAAAATTAAGTATGTGTTCTGTAGATTTGAATCCCGCAACCGTGTCATCTACATATCTGTACCAGTATAGTGGTGGATGTAATGCTGTGTTAATTGCTTGTGTTTCAACTTGTGTCATAAAAAATATTGGCTAGAACTGGTGATACTGGGTTGCCCATTGCTACAGGCCATTTGTTTGTATATAGTTTTGGCTGTTGAACATGAAGTTTGTCTTTATCGTGGTGAATTCTATGAGGGTTGCTAACTGGTTACTGGGAATTTCTATAGTTGGGTTAGGGTCTCGGATATAGAGTTCTAAGGCTATCTTGCAGGCTTCAGTGGTTGGAACTTTGTAAAAAGGAATTATATGCAAAAACGACTCGTTTAGCTGAGAGTTACTTTACGTAGAAGAGCGAACAACGATGACCGAAGAAGGTCGAAACGTTGTTCGCTCTTCTACGTAAAGTGTTTTCTCAGCCCAAACGAGCCGTGTTTTTGCATATAATTTCTCAACAAGTGGGTTTCTCGTCATCACTGATTATTTTGTAAAAGGGATATAACATCGAAACTGGCCATTAAGACTTTTATGATTAAGTTGATTAAGATTAGACTTGAATTTTAAAAGAGTCTTTGATGAATGAGCTGGCTGATGTTACATATTTGGAGAATGCCCATTATGTATTTACCAAGATTGTAATTAAACGATTCATATGTGGACATTATTGGTCGTAGTGGACAATCTGATTTATGAGGTTTGGGGATGCCGTATATTCGTTGTGTGCGTGAGTCGGTCATCTTGCGTAGGTAGGAATAAAGTGTTTGTGAAATTGTGTTGGTTTTTCATTTTAGTAGCAATTTGTTCAGTTGTGTTTTGTGTGTCTTTGTTAGATTTGTGTGTATTGGTTTAAATTTGTTCGTGTCTGATAGGATGTTTTCATTTCTTGGATGTATCCATTTATGTTTATTATGACTAATGTAAGATGGTTGTATGAAGTAATTAAACTCCAAACTGTAGTAAGACAAACCTAAAAATATTTTAAGTTTTTGTTTTAATAATTGGTTTAGTTTGTTTATGTACGTTATAATTCACATAGTGATCACGAACTTTAGATACAACGCATCTTAACTCTACGACTTTTCGTCTTCTGCAGTTGACGCAACTTGCGGTGGAGTGGTCCGTGAGAACAACGAAGTCATCTTAAGTCCTAACTACCCTTACGCATTTACTGACAGTCGAAAGTGTGAAGTTATTATTCAGAGAAAACCTAACACCTGTCAGGTTCGATTGGATTTCATCGAGATGACCCTCGCACAGCCTGATAACACAATATGTGTAAAAGACAGGTTTTCGGTTTATGGAAATCAAAACGTTCCCGTTATCTGTGGCGAAAACAGGAATCAACACAGTAAGCACATGTTACGTTAGATTAGTTTTGATAGCACGACGGTAACTAATATCAGTAGACATTTTCTTTTTGAATGAAATGTTTATTACAATCTGATTTGTGTATAAGTTTTATAAAATAAACTTTCTGTGATTTTCAGTGTACGTTGATTTTGGGGAAAACGACAACCTACTCGTAAATGTTGTAACATCTGGTGTTTCAGTGGAACGGAAGTGGAAAATTCAGGTTACATACCTAGAATGTAACAGTCCTGAAACCGGTAAGCATTAGTAAGTTTAGTTGTAGTTATGGTATTAAGTGGAAAATATAAATGTACCGAGAGAGGTTGAAACATCTTAGTGTTTCAAAACTGATTTATTAGTTTATTAATTCTCTTAACACAGATATTCACTCCATAATTGTGATAACTATGTTAGCTATTGATACATTATAAGTAAATATTGTGAGGAAAACTGTATTATAATATAAAAATTGATAACATAATTAGGTATTTTTCGGACCGTTTCGTGGAAGCCCAAGGTTCCGCAAAGAGTCACCAGGGGCTCCTACAGATGATATACAATCACTTTTTTGTTTTTTGTTTTTTTTTTAATCGAGAATTAATTTGTTAATTAATTAATTTGACCAAAAGTATTTGTACCCATTTCTGGAAGTAATGTTCATCTCTTTTTTTCTATATATGAAGATATTTCTTAAGTTTAAACGTCACGTGAATGTTCCAAGAGGTTAATAAATAATTTTCAACATCAGTTTTGTATTTAAAATTACAAACACAGATGTGTCTATGAATGTTATAGCAATTGGATGAAATAGTTTCAAACTTCGTTTCAAACCACCTGCTTCATCTAGAGGCACTGCGGGATTTCTGTAGAAACCGGGTTTTGATACCCGTAATGGGCTGAGCTATAATAGTATATTGTGTAGTTTTGTGCGTAACTATAAATGGCTTGATAGGACCACTGTCTAGTGCGTTCGACCCGAAATCTGAAGGTTGTGGTTTAAATCTAACTTCCACCAAACAGCCGTGTTGGCGTTATAAAGTGATGGTCAATCTCCAGAAAAGAGTAGCCTAAGAGTTGGCGGTGAGTGGTTACTAGCGGTCGTCACTCTAGTCTTTCACTGCTAAATTATGTACGACTAACGCAGATAGCCCTTGAATAGTTTTGCATGAAAATTAAAACAAACAAAGTATTAACATCAAATCACCTACCGTGATTTCATAGAACTACATTTCAACAAACTGTTGCTGGAAGTACGGAACTAAGTAAAACTTATATCAAATAATTCAGAAATTCTGTGTTTGTAAATACATGGAAAATAATTAACCGTTTGTCTAAAAGACGTCATTGGAAGAATTTTGTTTAGGGAAAATTTACATTTAAAATAGATTAAATACAATATGAACATAATACACTAACAGACGAGTTCTTTAACGTTGTACGTCTTAGTTATACATGTTTACATGTATACATGTTTACTGATGTGAGATAGTGGATATTCAGAGAACACAGTAATATAGAGTGTGTTCTTAAAATTTATATTTTTATTCGAAACAGCAAATTCGTCAAAACTATATTGTTTTTCTCAGTGTCGGTAATTCACAGTTGTTCAGTGACAATTATGAGGACTTATAATGTACAAAATTGATTTCTATAATCGTGGTGGGTACAGCACGGATAGCTTTAATTAATAAATAAAGGGAACAAATAATAGGGTAAAAAATACACCGAAAGTTTACAGATTACATGATTTTCACCTGTGTGTATGTTTCTAGATTATTAAAAGTTTTTAAAATATATAACGAGACTAGAGGTTGGAGTATCGACTCTCATCCATAATCCCCAATCTTAAGTTTCTCTAATAAGACCGCGCTCCATTAAATGTGTTGTTGGTTATAAGAATTATCAGTACAATCTAGTTTCTATTATAGCTCCTGTTGGATGTCTGCAGTATTACAAAGAAACGACAGGTCATGTCTCAAGTTTCAACTTCGAGTCTACAAACAACAACATTCCTCGCCACCTCGGTAATCTGAACTATCTCATTTGTGTTAAACAGAAAGCTGGATTTTGTAGGATCCGCTGGACAGCAGAAACCTTCGAAATAAGTGGATCCCAGAATAAGGCACGACGAGGAGCTTCTAGCTGCAAGTATGACTATGTGATCATTCCAAATGCCTTCGGTGAAATGGACACAACGAGTTATGATAGGTTCTGTGGGAAGCGCTTGAATACTATAAACTACGCACCACAAAGTGTTCCGTTGACAAGTGAGTTTTTTAGAACGAAGTGAACTTCGAGATCTTTTCATTCTAGATTTCATTTCCTGCTTTGTTATATTTGTATTTACAATAGTATCAGTCAGCCCTGAACTACCAGTTTTAAATTTTCAAGCGCATAAATAATCGTGTTGTACTCATCTTAATTTCAGTTCTAGACACTTGTCTTTGTTCAATAACTGACAGTATTTTAATTTTAATTTCTTGACACTTGTGTACAATTCAAACATAATTATTTTTAAAGAATAGTTAATTAATAGTTATTTTTAAGTTATAAAATACGTCAGCTAAAGTCATATGAAGAAGTGTTTTGTTTTTCCAGTAGAATGTGTTTTCTGGTTGTTTACTAAAATTACTAAATAAGATAAATGTTTACTTTTTAGGTCATACATTCCCATTCCTATTAGTGTTTGTAACCAACAATCAGGAAACTGAAGCAAACAAAAACAGAGGATTTAAAATGCAATATGAACAGCTACCCTGTGTGTATTAGAAATACAAGGTAAGAACACATGGTTTTCACTCCAGGTTCTCCCTGAAAATAAAACAACATGTGTTATTGTAATATAAATGATGCTGAAAATACAAACCAAACATTACCGTAATTTTATTTGACTGTTTATCATCCTGAGACAGAAGTTTCATAATAATCAATTCATGAAGGAGGTTTAACTCATGATAACTCTGGTAAGAAGACAAAAGCCACCTTCATCACATTTCCATTTGTGACAAATAAGAACTAATTTTTACTTGTAGATTTTGTGCGTTCTTAGAATTTATTTTTATTTAGTCATATTTTCCTTATATAAAATAACTATTTTGTATTTCCCTAAGAACCCAAGACGGATGTTCGAGACGGAGAAGAAATTGGTTCGAAGATGTATAGTTCAAACTACGATGTTCAACATGTACAAATAACTCGTCTTAAATGGTTTAAATGACCACGAGTATTATTTTAACATTGTCACTCACTGATGTGATATTGTACTATTTAAAACTGTATTGTCTTCCTTCACAAACATCTTACTATTTATAGAACTTGGAAAATGATTTATGTTTTGTGTAAGTTGTGATGAATTAAAATTAATATTTTAGTTTTAATTTTCTGTGGTTATTTGTAAATTAATTACACTGACTATAGAATATTTTATTTATTTAGTTGAACTGATTTATTCTTCGCCCTTTCGTACTTTGGTTTTGGTTTCAGTTTTAGTAAAATATCCAGTACATCCGTTCCTTCAACTTCATAAATACTTCCTTTGTACACTGCACAAGAAACATTAACTATGAATATTTAGGCAGTATATGTTGTAATATCTACATTGTACTGATATATCTACAAGAAAGGTAGCTATCGTTCTTAATTAAAGCAGATAAAAAGCACCAGTTGTTGTTAATCAGTTGGTTGAATGTGTTACTGAGCCCCCCGATGATACAGCGGACAGTTTACGGACTTACAACCCTGAAATCAGGGGTTCGATGCTCAGGAGATGGATACGCATGTTCAATTAATAACATATACAGCATGTCGAAAGGAGATGTTATTGTTTTTACTAAGACACTGGTTTTTCTTCATCTTGCTAAAGTAATTGGACGGGGAATAAAGGCACGTTTTAAGGCACTTTTATCGGTTGGGAACCTCACACTTTTTTACATCAACAGAGCCTCTTAGTTTGTTTAGAATTTCGCACATAGCTACACGAGGGCTATCTGCGCGAGCCGTCCCTTATTTAGTAGTGTAAGACTAGAAGGAAGGCAGCTAGTCACCCACCGCCAACTCTTGAGTTACTCTTTTACCAACAAATAGTAAGATTGATCGTCATATTATAACGCCCACACGGCTGAAAGGGTGAGCATGTTTGGTGCGACGGGGATGCGAACCTGCGACCCTCAAATTACGCGTTGCACTTGGCCATGCCGGGCCGAGCCTCTTAGTAACAGAGTTCGGGAACCATTGTCCAAAGGACAATTTGGAAACTTGTATTTGGTTTTGAACAACAAAACATGAGAATGTTGTAGTCTGCATCAGTCAAGATGTCCAAACTGACGTCACTCACATAGTGCAATTGTAAGTTTTCAAATATTCATCAGGTAGAAAAGCACTTATGACCAGTTGCGATAGATATTATAATCTAATATTCAAACGTTTTGGGACATACATATGCCACAATATATATGTATCTTAGAGTCAGTAACACATAAGATATACACATCCCACCATTAGCAAATCAGTAATACATAAAATCAGTATTTCATATATAATTATGATACATTGTTTACAATATATATTTCAAGTTAATGTGACAGTTAAAGCAACGAAATAAATACAAGTATAATAAATATAAATATAAAAAATAATGATAGTTCATATGGTCTCTGGTCATGATAAATTATAGGAATGCAATGGATATTAACAGACTTTATTTTATAAACAATTACTTGTTAGATGAACCCGACACCACAATTCTAAGGTTACGAATAATTTGAAGGGTAAAGCAATTCGAACAGATCTGTCTGAGAGACTTAGTAGTACATTTGCTTTAAATTAATTCAGTATAAAAAAAATTGAATAGCTTGTAGACACTTTTACTAAGAGAACAGTGCTTCAGGAAGACATCGAATATTAACAATTTACATAAACACTTACCAGGCAGAATAAGATTGAAAAATTTGCTCCTGTAATAAAACTGGATATTGTTTCAAAGTTTAAATTTTCTTTCTTTCTTTCTCTCTTTGTCTCTCACTCTACATATGTTTACATAAACATATATCCGAATTTTCAATCTGTTCCGCTACCAATATACAGATGCTGAAGTACATCAGGCTCATTAGTTGTTTCTGACTGGAGTACGTCAGAATGATTAGTTTGTTGTTGTTTTAACTCATGGGTACCATACAGTTTGGTGTATTTTGAATGGAGTACATCTGGGAGTCGTTTGTCAAAAAGTGTAATATTGATTAGGTAGTCGATATTATCCACTACTGTGGATTTCTCGACAGACATCCAAGGGTTTCATGAGATATTAGGGATCCAGAGAATACAAGAGTTCCTCATATTCATAAATACTAGTTATACTTTATTTCTTTTGATGTAACTTGTTAGTTCTCAGAATTACAACACTAAAATTTGTATTTCAATTCAATGCTGTGGACAGAAGACAGATAGGAAGCACAATGTGTGGTTTTGCAATGAACAATAAAATTATATTTGTCGTAGTGGTAGAAATTTATGATGTCTCTAATAACACCGTTTAAAGGTAATATAACATACAATCAACGAGGGTCAATTTGATCATTAGATTTATATGGTTTTCGCTGTATATTTAATCTCCCAAGGAACGGAATAAAGAAAGTTAAACTTACCCCTATGTCACCATTGAGTGTATTCTTTTAGTTTGGTTACAATAGCAGAGATAGGCCAAAATATTATTACCTTGAGACTTTCAGCTGTTACTCTAAGACCATAATATTAAATAATCCAGTTATAATTAAATCATATGACTTTGTGTGGTCTAGAAATTATACAACTATTATTGGTTCAAGACTCAGAATAGTACAGGTTAGAATGGAAGTTTTTCCGTGATGACGAGAAACCCACTTGTAGTAAAAATGTATTTTCAACACGGCTGGTATGGATATCAGCACTTTAATAGAAATAAAGTATAGAACAACGTGTCGACAGTCTTAGGTTATCTTCTGCTCTAGCTGTTATACGTCTATTACACAGTTCTGGATTAACCATCAAGCAAATTAAGCACGTTCTTAGGTCACCAAGGGAAGGGGGTCACCACAGTTTTTCCCCTAGCTATCATACCCTTAACTCTTACACTGCCACATTCAACTTTACTCGAATTTTTTTGTAATGGTCCTTATCTGTCGTGTTCGACTTTACTCTGTATTGTAAAAGAAACGTTTGTTTTGTTTGGCTTAGTGAGTGACTAAAGTTTAGACAAACCACTATACTATATATCTGAAGTAAGAAGACTTTATTTTGTGAAAGATTCCTACAAAAAACAGTGGAAAACGTTGATAAAATTTTATGATGTCTGATCTTGAAGATGAAATATGTTTCTCAATCCTTCCTTCTGATGAAGCTATTTATAATAAATTATAGACAGTGAAACTGTTTTATTTTACTTTTCACTGCTTTATTCAGTCACATCTACAGCAAAATAAGAGTGTAGTACCACAGAAGCATAAGTCAATCGAAATGGTGACATGTGTGTACAGAGACGGGCTAATTTTATGTTTTTTTGTCGGCTTCTGATTTCGTACGTTATATTTGGGTTATTGTCTCGTTTGTTTTAGTTTTATTTGACTTAGTGTTACATTATTCATGTGTGCTTTGTAATATTTTTATAAGTGTGTTTCTCACTGAAGCTTTTCTGAGCCGTAATTTTTTTGGCTTCAAACAACTTGCTGTAAAAAACCTTTTGTGTGTGATTACATGTTTTGAAATTTATCATACGAAGAAGAATTTCATTGTAGCAATGCCACCGTTCATAGATTGCACGTAACCTATAAGAGTAGTTGGGCATGTATATATTCCCTTGTGATTATGTAATAATTTAAACAGATATGAAGCTGAGATTTATTTACGGGATAAATACAAGGATGTCCGGTTTTAAATGTGTTTTTAGACCCAAATATGGAGATCACAATTATATTCTTCTAACTTCTTCCTTGATCCTATCCTGACGTCATAACGCCCCGACAGGCTCTGCCCTCTAGTGATATTTTTATGAGACGAACGAAAAATCCGACACAGAAAGACAGAGACAAAGATGACAAACTTTTAGGCGTAATTCAACTATTTTGCGACTATAAATTCAGATCAGTATGTGTTCTATTATATTTCAGAAAATCTGGGAAAACAACTGACTGATTGGAGCAATCTAAAGGCGACAATTCAACCTTTTAGGTAAAATTGCGTGAGACTTGGAGATGTACAACAACTTCATTCTTACCGTTGTTATGTATACACTGTACCACTAGTAGCAGTACAGTAATTTGGTACCGTGGTCATAAAAATATACCGTAAAGAACCGACAAATCAACAAAATCAATTTAGGATTGTTTGAAAAAGTGCATGAATTGAACAAGTTCATGTGAGTAAGGTTAGTACTGAGTTCTAGGATTAACATTAGTGGCCTCAGTGATGTCGAGAAAACCCACTTGTAGAGAAATATATATGTAAAAACGGCTCGTTTAGGTTGAGAAAATATTTTACGTAGCGGAGCGAACAAAGTTTCGACTTTCTTTGGTCATCGTCAGGTTCACAAAGAAAGAAAGACGAAACTGCTGCAAACCATATATTCCCGACATCAGCAGAAAAATAACCAACGTTTAGAAAAAACTAGTAACAAAATATGCCACTCCAGTTAATACAAAATTTATTCAAAAACCAGGCACAAAACTTAGGTCTATACTGTGTTAAAACTACACTGACAAGCACCACACCAACATTATTTATAAAATACAATGTGATAACTGCCACGACTTCTATATTGGAGAAACAAGTAGAAAAATGGAAACCAGATTCAAAGAACATAAAAAGTCACCTTCACACGTTTTCGAACACTGCAAGTCAAATAAACATAACATAACCATAGAAAACGTCCAAATACTAAATAAAGAAACAAACATAAACAAACGCAAAATTAAAGATGCCTTACTTTTACAACCACTTAAACCCAAAATAAACCAATACAAAGGAACACCTTTATACCTATAATAAAACTAATAAAAGAAATAATATAATATTATATATTCAAACATCTAACACTGCCCTCTACATTCCGACACTTAGTTACACAACCCCATCCAAACATGTGGTCAGCTTCCGAGCAGTTACCTCTTTCTTTCTTTGTGAACCTGACGATGACTGAAGAAAGTCGAAACGTTGTTCGCTCCTCTACGTAAAATATTTTCTCAACCAAAACAAGCTGTTTTTACATATATTAGTGGCCTCAATTGCAAAGTATTAGCATTAGGCCTAACGTTAGTGTAGTTATCAGAACTGAGTGACAATAACGTTAGGCCTAACTACTGTAACTTGTTTTGGGTAAGTACACTAGAAACGCCACTGTAGCCTGGAATAATGAGGTGGACTATTCCCAATTTAAGGCCGTCGTTTTGAATTTACCTTCGCATTCATGCATGCAGACAAAGTTTCAGAAATATGCCTATTTTGTATGATTTGTTGGCTCATCTAAAGTCTCCAAGTCAAATCTGAGATCAGAATTGAGGTTAAAACTCATTATTCAGATATTTCATTATGATTGAGGTGCTTTAGGCTAGGCCTAACCGAGTATTTAGTAGTTCAATGTGCGATACAGTTTACAATTGATTACATGTTTTGTATGTGTACCAGTACAGAATGCTCACTGTGTATATAGGCTACTACAGTATGTGTTGTTGATTACAAATTGTTTTGGAATACTTTTTGGCTCACGATGAATTTTTATTTCATATTACGCTTGACATTGCTTCTTGCATACAGCTACCGTAGCAACAACCTTAATAAAACTTTTGGAATGACTGAAAACTAATACTCCTAAAATGGATTGAAGTCAGTCTCGAATGGTTTTCATCCAATCAGAATGCAGCAAATCAAAAAATGTATCTATGAATTCATGGCTGATATGACAATCTTTGTCTAAATGTAGACCTAGAGTTTGGTATGTTTCATGGTCTTACTAACGTCTTTCTTAATGAATTTCGGTGTTTTTCTAATCATTATAAGTACATGCGATCTATATTCATTTTTGATTTCTTTATTTTTGTTTCTGTATTGTTAAAACTGCAAGATGAAACGTGCTCAGTTAAGTGGTGTACAAAAAAAAAAAAAAACTGGCAAAGAAGAACCAACAAAAGGCTTTGGATTTAGTGACCAAGACTGGACAGGTGACTAATTTTTCACTCAACTTACACAACATGATCTTCCAAATCAGAATCCCATCTCCGCCATCAGATGTCACTTGCACTGCATCTGACTCTGACAAGATTGAAGTTGAACCAAGCTCCACACCTACAAGTACCATTTTGTCCACTTCAAGGTGAAACATCATGATAACTTTGAGGTGTCACAGGCTGGCTCAACTGGCACACGCCTCACAGCTGATCTCACTTTACCTGCAAAATTTCCTAATATCTCTCGTTTTAATGTTGATGCAAGTTGCTGGACAATAGTAAAATGCTTCAGTCTACAAAACATGAAGAAACTAAAGCAAAAGATTCAGGATTTTGGCTCGATCTCTCTGCAAATGATGTGGCTTACTGGATTACTTGTGGACCCACTTACTGTCAACAACACAATGGGCCATTTGGCAAATCTAGCCAGACACTTTCAATAGTGGCAAACCAGCGATATACTGTTCGCAAAAATTTTTCTGTGGGGTTGAAGCCAATGATAAGCAATACAAGAGAGAGCGGTTATTGTATTCAGAATCAACAGGGTCAATTTACTACTTTGTTTTTAAACTTTTGGCCCCTATAATTTCTTCGCATTTTGTTTAAAGAGAAAAGTTCAGTGACTGGCGAAATTCTATTGTAATTGATCATCATGAAAGAAGCACAACTTACCAATACTCTGTGCTTACATACTTAACTCACAGACAAGGTTTAGGTTTGCCACAAGAGTTGTAAAAACAAATTAAAGAAGAGTGCAATCACTAGGAGCATGTGTTGGAGAGTGTAATAGCTGTTATTAGTACCTTAGCTGATCGTGGCCTGGCTTCTCGAGGAACAGAAGAAAAATTTGGTTCACTGCAGAATGGGAATTTTTTAACGTTGCTTGAGCTCATAAGTCGGTGTGAAGAACTCATTGAACCAATGGCTCAGAAGGTTTACGTGTTCATTATTGATGAAGTAAATTATTCTGGTTATTTTAGCTTGTCAGTTGACTCGACGCCAGATCTATCACATATAGATCAGTTAAGTGTTGTACTCCGATATTTAAAAGATTGGCAGCGTATTGAAGGCTTTTTAACATTTCTGGAACTGTGAAGCCATACCGGTGAGGAAATGGTAAACCAGGTATTACATTACTTCAGTGTGGTTTAGAAATTTAATTTTCCAAAATGTAGGGGTCAGTCTTACGACTGTGCTGCTAACATATCTGGGCTTTATATGGAGATGTAGCAAAAGATTTTTAGAAGAAAACAATTTTGCTATATATGTGCTCTGTGCAGCCCATTCACTACATCTGGTATGCCGAAGTGCTGTTGACTGCTGTCAAGTGGCAGTTAATTTTGTCTGTACAATACATTTGCTCTATGCATTCTTTTTCAACCTTAACCAGCTGGTGGGAAATTCTTAAAATCTCTCTCTGATACCAGATTGGAGACACATGCTTTGACAACAACAGCAATTTTGAAGTCTTTCTTTAAGATTTTGGAAGGTTTAGAATGTCTAGTTGAATACAAGTACACTAAAGGAGACACTAGAAGAGAAGCAGATAGCATTACAAATTAGATGTTATAATTTGTTTTTATGTTGATCATTTGGGATGAGATTTTGCAAAAGTTTCATGAAGCAAGTTAAGTTCTGCAAAATGAGAATCTGAACTTAAAAACATGTGCAGATTTGTACGGGTCATTAGGTGACCAACTATACACATTCAGGATGACTTTGAAAGATTTGAAGCTGTTGTAAAGGAAATACCACTAGACGTTGATGACAATACAGCTCAAACTCGGCGTGTCAGAAAGAAGGAACTCCATGACAGAGATGCACAAGAAGTAGATCTGAATGCGTGAGATAGATTTCGTATCACCACCTTCCACACAATAGTTGACAAACTAGAAATCCAGATGAAAAGAAGAGGAGACTTGTGAAAAAAAAAAAACAGCAAACAGATTGTCTTTCTCAAGTGATGTGCCAAATGATGTTACTTCATCTGATGAAACTGAAAGGTATTCTTAGTGTTCCCAAAAGCTAATTGATGCTTACCCAGAAGACTTGAACACTAATATCTCTGTCGAGCTTCAGCTGTTTCGCTCATATGTGCGCCATAAGTTCCCTGGATCAAAAACGGTAAAAACCACATTTAGTTATGCTGAACTTTATAAAATAATTTCTGAAGATAAAATTGAGTGTACGTTTCCAAAGGTAGACATTGCATTGAGTATATTTTTAACATTAATGGTCAGAAATTGCACAGCTGAGCGTTCATTTTCTCAACTCAAGCATATTAAAAATCCAAACAGAACAACTATGAGATAAGACAAGCTTGATTCCTTGTCTCTGCTAATTAAAGAAGTAGATTTGTTAGGCCAAATTAGTTTTGAGGACTTGATCAAAGACTTTCAAATTAGAAATTCTTGAATAAAACTTTTAAACTTTAAATAAATGTTAAGGTATAAGTAAATAATTTGCTTACAGGGTTTTAAGCTCAAAGTGAAAAACTGCTGACATTAAATATGATAATTTTTTTGAATAAAAGGATTTTGAGCAAATTATTTGTTTTTGTTCACATCAAAGTGTGAATTTGTGAACATCACTGTGAGATTTCTTAACTCAGAGTGAAAACAAATATACACTAAAAATAATTCCTTTTAATTATCATTAATGAAAGAACTGATTTGCTTCATCATTTCTAAGTAAAAGGCATCAGTTATTGCTGAATTTTGATCCATGTCTAATCTGTTAACAAATAAAACAGTTTTTATTTAATATACTTGTGGGGTTTGATTTGGAAGAAAACTGAAGAAGGGTTATAAATATTCAAACTTTTATTTTACTTTCAGCACTTATCGAGGCTTAATGTCTTGTTAGTTGAGCCATGGAGGCCGAAGAGGGCACCTTCGTTGGGCTGTGCTTATGGGATCAGTTGCCCTTAATCCGGCCCAACTATTATATATATATGTATAATTCATGATTTAATAAAATACCAATTGTGAAATGAAGTTTGATTCATTGTAATAAACAGACGTTTTGGGAATATGTTTTTGAAAAGCCGAGAAGTCAATCGTGGAGAAAAAAAAGAACCCACATCATTTCTTTTTTATTTTGCACTAAAAAAAACCCAACAACAAAAACGCCAACAACAAACTAATCGTGGTATAAAATTTAGTTTCCTTACAAAATCAAATGTGATACGTCTAAGGACATAATATTTTGTTTAAAGTTAAGCACAAAGTTACACAATGGGTTATCTGTGCTCTTCCATCCACGTATATCGAAACCCAGTTCCTACGCGGGTAAATTGGAAATAATTTATTATCATGATAATGTTTAATTTTGATATTTGATTTAGATTAATATGTACTTACAAATGTATGTTGTATTATATTGTGAAAAGTACATTGCGAAAATCCTCCTGTCCACAAAATCTCTAGAATAATCTCGACTGTGAGAATCAATAATATATGTTTTACAAAAGAACTAGCATACCTTCAAATATTGTTGAAAGAATTAGCATCCCTTCAAACATTGTTACCAACTGAACTTTCGAGAATGTCACCTTGAAAGTTTATAAATCGACATGCTAAGAAAGAATTAGCTCAGCACGGCCAGGTGGATAAGGCACTCGACTCGTCATCTGAGGGTCCCGGGTTCGAACCACCGTCACACCAAACATACTCCCACTTTTGTACGTAGGGTCGGTATAATGTGACGGTCAATTCCCTTATTCTTTGGTAGAAAAAAGTATCCCAAGAGTTGGCGGTGGATGGTGATGACTAGCTGCCTTCCATCTAGTCTGGCAATGGTAAATTAGGGACAACTAGCGCTAGTAGCCATCGTGTAGCTTTGCGCAAAATTAAAAACAAATTAATCAGAAAACTACAGATATTTGACAAAAAATGATTAAAAATTTCGAACGTTACAAACTGTTCAACTTCAGTGAATTAACTGCAGACATTAGTATTTCAACAAGGACGTTAAATATTTTCGTCGCAAAAAATGTTGGCTTACAACCGGCGTGAGGCCAGCTATTCAGTCATTCAGCAAAGTGTAACAATATCACCTTAGAATTAATTCACTTATCATGAACCGTCGATAGAATATTCAGTTCTAGAAGAGATAGGAGACTCAGTATCGGCTGTAAAATTTTTGTATATGGATCATTATTTGTAACAACCATTATTATCAAGTGTATTATTATTTGTGTATTAAAATAAATTTGTTTTAGAAAGAGAATTATGTATATCAATCCTGTGGTAATTATCATAAATCTGATACCTTTTGACATTCTATTAACTTCTAGACTAATATTTAAAGTTTTAAGCCTTTTCTAGTGGTAATAGGCAGCAGAGGAAATCCGAGATAAATTATAATACGTAACGAAATCTGCAGAAGTTGTGCTGTACCACCTGGTTTGTAGTGGGTATAAGATAATAAACCATCCTAATCTTTGTTATTTATGGAACTGAACTTAACCAATAAATATACATCTTAATCTTCCACTTTACTTCAAAATCAAATATCTTATTAAAATAAAACTTAACTCGTGGGTATAGACGAAATCTATCGTAAATATACATAAAAGCTTCTGGTTAGTACTGAAAGTATTGCATCCCGCTAGTACAGCGGTATGTCTCCGGATTTACAACGCTAAACTCAGCGGTTTGAGTCCCCTCGGTGGGCTCAGCAGATAGCCCGATGTGGATTTGCTACAGGAGAAACACATATATACCTAAAATTATGAAAATATATCTTTTTGAGATCAAAACTATTTAAAAGTTAAAGGTAAAAATCAACCTCTTCGCTAGGGGTCACTGTTTATGTTAATTCTGGCCAGTAAGATTAGCCTAGTTTAATGTAGAGGTCATTATCCTTTAATTCTGTAAAGCTCAGTTACCTTGAGATCTATGTTTTGATCAAAACTGGGAACTATTTAGATGCTACGTTAAGCAGTTAGAACCACGAAAGTTGTGTGACAACATTGAAAATATGTAGAAACTAAACATTTTGTTTTTACAAATATTAACATGGTCAACATGAAGATACTAACATTTTATCCACACAGAACGACATTAACAACGATTTCTCGACATGAATGGCACAGTTAAAATTGGTTTCGACACCCGTGGTGGGCAAAGCACAGATAGCCCATTGTGCTTAATTTCAAACAAACAAGCAACGATTCGTACATGATCAGTTTATGTAACGTTCTATTGTACATTTTGTTAGTGTTAGTCTTAGGTCATGGATCATTGCTATTGTGGAGATGAGTACGATTTTGGTTTTGAATGAATTAAAAGTCTGTGTTTTGAACTATATGAACATCACGTGCTCTACTTTACAAACAACAGATAAATAAAGACGGTGACAACCATCAAGTGAAAACGATAAGACTTCCGCTTAATACAGACAAGTCAGGTTTTATTACGAACGTGTCAATTATAACCTCTATCCTATAAAATTAATATCAGGTTGTTTTATAACGTTACTGCTACGTGGTGTCAGTAAGACGTGTTATTCGGTTTTATTGAAGTCTATACATATATATATATTTTTACAATGAAGCGCAGAAATGTTGGTGTTATTATTTGGTATTAAGCACAAATCTATACAAAATGGCTATTAGTGTTCTACCCACCACGGGTATCGAAACTCTGTTTCTATCAAAATAAGTCCGCAGACATACCACTGTTATACTGTTAATAAACATATCGTCAAAATACTCTAGACGTTGTATAAATACACCAAGACAGGTGACAGTTTTATTACATAATTATCTCTTAAATTTTAAAGTAACTTTGTCTTTTCTTTCATTAAATAATTTGAAACAGAAGGACATTTTTGAAATCCAATATGAATGAACTAAAGCTATAATAGTCCTAAAATAATACAATGTATTGCCTTTGTCCCCAAGGTATCTAGTTTCACTTCTCATAAACATACAAACAAATCTGGATGCGGTCTTGTTTTTACAACAACAAGTTTATTTTTCTTAAAACATTCTAATTACTTTCGTTCCTTCTCTACGATGTAGCCTGTATAAGGTGTGAGGATCAGATATTTTCATTTATCTTGTGATTAGTTTTTATTGGGCGTCTATATAAATTGCATATCATTAAGCCCGATTGGTGTTAGAAGCTTGGTTTGATCAGAAGTTGTTAATAACCAGATTAGTTACAAACATTTTCATTCAAATAATCTTTCCCAAGTATGATCCACCTTACAAGAAGTCAATGTACTTTTAATAACTGTCGATATAAATGTAGGTAGAGACCAGTTAGTTCGTGTTGCACAACAACTCCTGTTTATGTTAAAACAGTGTTCTCTCTAAAAAATGGCCCTAGTAGCACAAAGCTACACAATGTGCTACATGTCCTTTACCCATTGCACACGCACAAACACCTGATATACATTAATTTCCTATCAGAAAACACCGCGATTAGAGAAAACGACAGAATCTAAAAACATATCATAATGCTACACAGTTATATGAAAAGCACGTGATTCAAAAGTCTGGTCTTGAGTTTGAACTCTAGCTGACCTCAGCTTTCGGCGTTGCGGAAGTGAATCTCAAAATTACCCCGTGTAGTCCAGTATATAAACCAGAGTTTTGACCGCTGTTACTGAACAGCCCGACCGAGCCCGTGGTCGTCAGATAACGATTTTCATCCCTAAAGAAAGACTCGAAAATCATTTCTTCTTGACGTCTGTTAGTATGTTAGGTAAGTTGAAAATTAATTACAGTTCAAAGCGTTAGTAATATAGCATTCTTTTCAGAAATCCACAGACCGATAAATGTGATCGTTTTTCAGGTCAGTTGTATACCACACTTGGTCATTCCACATTTTCGTGTTAAATATTTTATGTTTTTAGTCGCTCATCTTACTATTTGTGGTTGATGAAATACAGAGAAAGAATACTGAGATGAAATTTTTGTAACCCACAGGTTTGAAAATGAGACAGACTACTTTCTTTTATGTTGGAATATGTCTGCTTCTGCACGTCTGCTTTGGTGATCCAGAAGTCGCTAAGAGCAAAAAAAGTATGTTTCCCGCCATTTTCTAACCCTATAAATACTAGACGGTCTTCGTCGTAACTTTAGAATACATAATAACTTCTTCACATTGTGCATATTATACAGAATAGCTCACTTACACTGTATTATATACATTCTAAATGCATTAGTTGTGCGAGATATTCTGGTATTCGTTGTTAATTATCTATAATTAAAACTTTCTTTTTTATCTTTCAGTTTTCTCTGATATTTTTGGATCGACGAAGTTCTTTAACACCAGGTGTCAGACAGATGACCAGCGGGACGGTACCTGTTACGCTGAAAACGAATGTACACGTTTAGGAGGAAAACCTAACGGTGCTTGTGCTTCCAAATATGGTGTTTGTTGTGTCTGTAAGTCTTTTAAAATGGCTGTTTTACTTGTACGAGTTGTATTTCTATGTAAACATGAGTAAAGGTT
Organism: Tachypleus tridentatus; assembly: GCF_004210375.1. NCBI lineage: Eukaryota > Metazoa > Arthropoda > Merostomata > Xiphosura > Limulidae > Tachypleus > Tachypleus tridentatus. The sequence goes on from NC_134834.1 coordinate 20,553,614, forward strand.
AAGGTTAATTTATAATGCTTTGTAAATTTAATATGATTTTAAAATAATTAAAATGTGAAATAGAATTCCTTCGGATCATAAAAAGTACCGACCGGGTCATTATTTATATTTTCCTCCTATTTTATAACCTTATTATGACCTTATCTGTGTTATGACAGATTCAATTTCTTCAGCTGTCCAATTCCTACAATACTTTCTTGTTGTCATTGGTGAAAGTTAATATAACAATATGGCCCCTAGTGGCACAGAGGTATGTCTGCGGACTTACACACTGAAAACCGGGTTTCGATACCCGTGGTGGGCAGAGCATAGATTGCCCATTGTGTAGCTTTGTGCATAATTCAAAACAAACAATATAACTTATCTAATTACCTCATCAATTATTTAATGTAACAATGTAGCTTATCTAAACTAATTCCCTGAGTTATTATTTACCATAACAATGTAAGTGATCGTCCCAGTTAGCACTTCTGCACTGTATTAAACTGCTTTACGTCATCCGTTCTGCAACAGTAAAATATGAAACATTCTCACAGTTGCATTGTTACACATGACACTATTATAACTCATGAATATCTCAATAATAAAAACTTTTTTTCAATATTTGTTTTACACAAGTTTCGTGAAGAATGTATGCATATACTGCACAGTTAACATTTTCACAACTTTAAAGACCCCAGTGGCTCAACGGTATGTCTGCGGACTTACAACGCTACAAAATAGGTTTCGGTACCCGTGGTGGGCAGAACGCAGATAGTCCTTTGTGTAGCTTTGTGCTTTATTCAAAACTGGGTTTCGATACACGTGGCTGGCAGAACGCAGAGAGTCCTTTGTGTAGCTTTGTGCTTTATTCAAAACTGGGTTTCGATACCCGTGGTTGGCAGAGCGCAGATAGTCCTTTGTGTAGCTTTGTGCTTTATTCAAAACTGGGTTTCGATACCCGTGGTTGGCAGAGCGCAGATAGTCCTTTGTGTAGCTTTGTGCTTTATTCAAAACTGGGTTTCGATACCCGTGGTTGGCAGAACATAGATAGTCCTTTGTGTAGCTTTGTGCTTAATTCAAAACAACAACAACACAGCTGTAAAACTATTCTTTGAACTTAAGCCTAATGTAAGATGGTTGTATGAAGTAATTAAACTCCAAACTGTAGTAAGACAAACCTAAAAATATTTTAAGTTTTTGTTTTAATAATTGGTTTAGTTTGTTTATGTACGTTATAATTCACATAGTGATCACGAACTTTAGATACAACGCATCTTAACTATACGACTTTTCGTCTTCTGCAGTTGACGCAACTTGCGGTGGAGTGGTCCGTGAGAACAACGCAGTCATCTTAAGTCCTAACTACCCTTACGCATTTACTGACAGTCGAAAGTGTGAAGTTATTATTCAGAGAAAACCTAACACCTGTCAGGTTCGATTGGATTTCATCGAGATGACCCTCGCACAGCCTGATAACACAATATGTGTAAAAGACAGGTTTTCGGTTTATGGAAATCAAAACGTTCCCGTTATCTGTGGCGAAAACAGGAATCAACACAGTAAGCACATGTTACGTTAGATTAGTTTTGATAGCACGACGGTAACTAATATCAGTAGACATTTTCTTTTTGAATGAAATGTTTATTACAATCTGATTTGTGTATAAGTTTTATAAAATAAACTTTCTGTGATTTTCAGTGTACGTTGATTTTGGGGAAAACGACAACCTACTCGTAAATGTTGTAACATCTGGTGTTTCAGTGGAACGGAAGTGGAAAATTCAGGTTACATACCTAGAATGTAACAGTCCTGAAACCGGTAAGCATTAGTAAGTTTAGTTGTAGTTATGGTATTAAGTGGAAAATATAAATGTACCGAGAGAGGTTGAAACATCTTAGTGTTTCAAAACTGATTTATTAGTTTATTAATTCTCTTAACACAGATATTCACTCCATAATTGTGATAACTATGTTAGCTATTGATACATTATAAGTAAATATTGTGAGGAAAACTGTATTATAATATAAAATTGATAACATAATTAGGTATTTTTCGGACCGTTTCGTGGAAGCCCAAGGTTCCGCAAAGAGTCACCAGGGGCTCCTACAGATGATATACAATCACTTTTTTGTTTTTTGTTTTTTTTAATCGAGAATTAATTTGTTAATTAATTAATTTGACCAAAAGTATTTGTACCCATTTCTGGAAGTAATGTTCATCTCTTTTTTCTATATATGAAGATATTTCTTAAGTTTAAACGTCACGTGAATGTTCCAAGTGGTTAATAAATAATTTTCAACATCAGTTTTGTATTTAAAATTACAAACACAGATGTGTCTATGAATGTTATAGCAATTGGATGAAAGAGTTTCAAACTTCGTTTCAAACCACCTGCTTCATCTAGAGGCACTGCGGGATTTCTGTAGAAACCGGGTTTTGATACCCGTAATGGGCTGAGCTATAATAGTATATTGTGTAGTTTTGTGCGTAACTATAAATGGCTTGATAGGACCACTGTCTAGTGCGTTCGACCCGAAATCTGAAGGTTGTGGTTTAAATCTAACTTCCACCAAACAGCCGTGTTGGCGTTATAAAGTGATGGTCAATCTCCAGAAAAGAGTAGCCTAAGAGTTGGCGGTGGGTGGTTACTAGCGGTCGTCACTCTAGTCTTTCACTGCTAAATTATGTACGACTAACGCAGATAGCCCTTGAATAGTTTTGCATGAAAATTAAAACAAACAAAGTATTAACAACATCAAATCACCTACCGTGATTTCATAGAACTACATTTCAACAAACTGTTGCTGGAAGTACGGAACTAAGTAAAACTTATATCAAATAATTCAGAAATTCTGTGTTTGTAAATACATGGAAAATAATTAACCGTTTGTCTAAAAGACGTCATTGGAAGAATTTTGTTTAGGGAAAATTTACATTTAAAATAGATTAAATACAATATGAACATAATACACTAACAGACGAGTTCTTTAATGTTGTACGTCTCAGTTATGTATACATATTTACTGATGTGAGATAGTGGATATTCAGAGAACACAGTAATATAGAGTGTGTTCTTAAAATTCATATTTTTATTCGAAACAGCAAATTCGTCAAAACTATATTGTTTTTCTCAGTGTCAGTAATTCACAGTTGTTCAGTGACAATTATGAGGACTTATAATGTACAAAATTGATTTCTATAATCGTGGTGGGTACAGCACGGATAGCTTTAATTAATAAATAAAGGGAACAAATAATAGGGTAAAAAATACACCGAAAGTTTAGAGATTACATGATTTTCACCTGTGTGTATGTTTCTAGATTATTAAAAGTTTTTAAAATATATAACGAGACTAGAGGTTGGAGTATCGACTCTCATCCATAATCCCCAATCTTATGTTTCTCTAATAAGACCGCGCTCCATTAAATGTAATATTGCTTATAAGAATTATCAGTACAATCTAATTTCTATTATAGCTCCTGTTGGATGTCTGCAGTATTACAAAGAACCGACAGGTCATGTCTCAAGTTTCAACTTCGAATCTACAAACAACAACATTCCTCGCCACCTCGGTAATCTGAACTATCTCATTTGTGTTAAACAGAAAGCTGGATTTTGTAGGATCCGCTGGACAGCAGAAACCTTCGAAATAAGTGGATCCAAGAATAAGGCACGACGAGGAGCTTCTAGCTGCAAGTATGACTATGTGATCATTCCAAATGCCTTCGGTGAAATGGACACAACGAGTTATGATAGGTTCTGTGGGAAGCGCTTGAATACTATAAACTACGCACCACAAAGTGTTCCGTTGACAAGTGAGTTTTTAGAACGAAGTGAACTTCGAGATCTTTTCATTCTAGATTTCATTTCCTGCTTTGTTATATTTGTATTTACAATAGTATCAATTAGCCCTGAACTACCATTTTTAAATTCTCAAGCGCATAACTAACCATGTTGTACTCATTTTAATTTCAGTTCTAGACACTTGTCTTTGTTCAATAACTGACAGTATTTTTATTTTAATTTCTTGACACTTGTGTACAATTCAAACACAATTATTTTTAAAGAATAGTTAATTAATAGTTATTTGTTAAGTTATAAAATACGTGAGCTAAAGTCACATGAAGAAGTTTTTTTGTTTTCCCAGTAGAATGTGTTTTCTGGTTGTTTACTAAAATTACTAAATAAGATAAATGTTTACTTTTTAGGTCATACATTCCCTTTTATACTACGGTTTGTAACAAACAATCAGGAAACTGAAGCAAACAAAAACAGAGGATTTAAAATGCAATATGAACAGCTACCCTGTGTGTATTAGAAATACAAGGTAAGTACACATGGTTTTCACTCCAGGTACTCCCTGAAAATAAAACAACATGTGTTATTGTAATATAAATGATGCTGAAAATACAAACCAAACATTACCGTAATTTTATTTGACTGTTTATCATCCTGAGACAGAAGTTTCATAATAATCAATTCATGAAGAAGGTTTAACTCATGATAACTCTGGGAAGAAGACACCTTCATCACATTTCCATTTGTGACAAATTAGAATTAATTTTTACTTGTAGATTTTGTGCGTTCTTAGAAGTTATTTTTATTTAGTCATATTTTCCTTATATAAAATAACTTTTTTTGTATTTCCCTAAGAACCCAAGACGGATGTTCGAGACGGAGAAGAAATTGGTTCGAAGATGTATAGTTCAAACTACGATGTTCAACATGTACAAATAACTCGTCTTAAATGGTTTAAATGACCACGAGTATTATTTTAACATTGTCACTCACTGATGTGATATTGTACTATTTAAAACTGTATTGTCTTCCTTCACAAACATCTTACTATTTATAGAACTTGGAAAATGATTTATGTTTTGTGTAAGTTGTGATGAATTAAAATTAATATTTTAGTTTTAATTTTCTGTGGTTATTTGTAAATTAATTACACTGACTATAGAATATTTTATTTATTTAGTTGAACTGATTTATTCTTCGCCCTTTCGTACTTTGGTTTTGGTTTCAGTTTTAGTAAAATATCCAGTACATCCGTTCCTTCAACTTCATAAATACTTCCTTTGTACACTGCACAAGAAACATTAACCATGAATATTTAGACAGTATAAGTTGTAATATCTACATTGTACTGATATATCTACAAGAAAGGTAGCTATCGTTCTTAATTAAAGCAGATAAAAAGCACCAGTTGTTGTTAATCAGTTGGTTGAATGTCCTACTGAGCCTCCGATGATACAGCGGACAGTTTACGGACTTACAACCCTGAAATCAGGGGTTCGATGCTCAGGAGATGGATACGCATGTTCAATTAATAACATATACAGCATGTCGAAAGGAGATGTTATTGTTTTTACTAAGACACTGGTTTTCTTCATCTTGCTAAAGTAATTGGACGGGGAATAAAGGCACGTTTTAAGGCACTTTTATCGGTTGGGAGCCTCACACTTTTCACATCGACAGAGCCTCTTAGTTTATTTAGAATTTCGCAAATACCTACACGAGGGCTATCTGCGCGAGCCGTCCCTTATTTAGTAGTGTAAGACTAGAAGGAAGGCAGCTAGTCAGTCACCCACCGCCAACTTTTGAGTTACTCTTTTACCAACAAATAGTAAGATTGATCGTCATATTATAACGCCCACACGGCTGAAAGGGTGAGCATGTTTGGTGCGACGGGGATGCGAACCCGCGACCCTCAAATTACGCGTTGCACTTGGCCATGCTGGGCCGAGCCTCTTAGTAACAGAGTTCGGGAACCATTGTCCAAAGGACAATTTGGAAACTTGTATTTGGTTTTGAACAACAAAACATGAGAATGTTGTAGTCTGCATCAGTCAAGATGTCCAAACTGACGTCACTCACATAGTGCAATTGTAAGTTTTCAAATATTCATCAGGTAGAAAAGCACTTATGACCAGTTGCGATAGATATTATAATCTAATATTCAAACGTTTTGGGACATACATATGACACAATATATATGTATCTTAGAGTCAGTAACACATAAGATATACACATCCCACCATTAGCAAATCAGTAATACATAAAATCAGTATTTCATATATAATTATGATACATTGTTTACAATATATATTTCAAGTTAATGTGACAGTTAAAGCAACGAAATAAATACAAGTATAATAAATATAAATATAAAAAATAATGATAGTTCATATGGTCTCTGGTCATGATAAATTATAGGAATGCAATGGATATTAACAGACTTTATTTTATAAACAATTACTTGCCAGATGAACCCGACACCACAATTCTAAGGTTACGAATAATTTGAAGGGTAAAGCAATTCGAACAGATCTGTCTGAGAGACTTAGTAGTACATTTGCTTTAAATTAATTCAGTATAAAAAAAATTGAATAGTTTGTAGACACTTTTACTAAGAGAACAGTGCTTCAGGAAGACATCGAATATTAACAATTTACATAAACACTTACCAGGCAGAATAAGATTGAAAAATTTGCTCCTGTAATAAAACTGGATATTGTTTCAAAGTTTAAATTTTCTTTCTTTCTTTCTCTTTTGTCTCTCACTCTACATATGTTTACATAAACATATATCCGAATTTTCAATCTGTTTCCCTACCAATATACAGATGCTGGAGTACATCAGGCTCATTAGTTGTTTCTGACTGGAGTACGTCAGAATGATTAGTTTGTTGTTGTTTTAACTCATGGGTACCATACAGTTTGGTGTATTTTGAATGGAGTACATCTGGGAGTCGTTTGTCAAAAAGTGTAATATTGATTAGGTAGTCGATATTATCCACTACTGTGAATTTCTCGACAGACAACCAAGGGTTTCATGAGATATTAGGGATCCAGAGAATACAAGAGTTCCTCATATTCATAAATACTAGTTATACTTTATTTCTTTTGATGTAGCTTGTTAGTTCTCAGAATTACAACACTAAAATTTGTATTTCAATTCAATGCTGTGGACAGAAGACAGATAGGAAGCACAATGTGTGGTTTTGCAATGAACAATAAAATTATATTTGTCGTAGTGGTAGAAATTTATGATGTCTCTAATAACACCGTTTAAAGGTAATATAACATACAATCAACGAGGGTCAATTTGATCATTAGATTTATATGGTTTTCGCTGTATATTTAATCTCCCAAGGAACGGAATAAAGAAAGTTAAACTTACCCTATGTCACCATTGAGTGTATTCTTTTAGTTTGGTTACAATAGCAGAGATAGGCCAAAATATTATTACCTTGAGACTTTCAGCTGTTACTCTAAGACCATAATATTAAATAATCCAGTTATAATTAAATCATATGACTTTGTGTGGTCTAGAAATTATACAACTATTATTGGTTCAAGACTCAGAATAGTACAGGTTAGAATGGAAGTTTTTCTGTGATGACCAGAAACCCACTTGTAGTAAAAATGTATTTTCAACACGGCTGGTATGGATATCAGCACTTTAATAGAAATAAAGTATAGAACAACGTGTCGACATTCTTAGGTTATCTTCTGCTCTAGCTGTTATACGTCTATTACACAGTTCTGGATTAACCATCAAGCAAATTAAGCACGTTCTTAGGTCACCAAGGGAAGGGGTCACCACAGTTTTCCCCTAGCTATCATACCCTTAACTCTTACACTGCCACATTCAACTTTACTCGAATTTTTTTGTAATGTTCCTTATCCTTGGTGTTCGACTTTACTCTGTATTGTAAAAGAAACGTTTGTTTTTTTTTGGCTTAGTGAGTGACTAAAGTTTAGACAAACCACTATACTATATATCTGAAGTAAGAAGACTTTATTTTGTGAAAGATTCCTACAAAAAACAGTGGAAAACGTTGATAAAATTTTATGATGTCTGATCTTGAAGATGAAATATGTTTCTCAATCCTTCCTTCTGATGAAGCTATTTATAATAAATTATAGACAGTGAAACTGTTTTATTTTACTTTTCACTGCTTTATTCAGTCACATCTACAGCAAAATAAGAGTGTAGTACCACAGAAGCATAAGTCAATCGAAATGGTGACATGTGTGTACAGAGACGGGCTAATTTTATGTTTTTTTCGGCTTCTGATTTCGTACGTTATATTTGGGTTATTGTCTCGTTTGTTTTAGTTTTATTTGACTTAGTGTTACATTATTCATGTGTGCTTTGTAATATTTTTATAAGTGTGTTTCTCACTGAAGCTTTTCTGAGCCGTAATTTTTTTGGCTTCAAACAACTTGCTGTAAAAACCTTTTGTGTGTGATTACATGTTTTGAAATTTATCATACGAAGAAGAATTTCATTGTAGCAATGCCACCGTTCATAGATTGCACGTAACCTATAAGAGTAGTTGGGCATGTATATATTCCCTTGTGATTATGTAATAATTTAAACAGATATGAAGCTGAGATTTATTTACGGGATAAATACAAGGATGTCCGGTTTTAAATGTGTTTTTAGACCCAAATATGGAGATCACAATTATATTCTTCTAACTTCTTCCTTGATCCTATCCTGACGTCATAACGCCCCGACAGGCTCTGCCCTCTAGTGATATTTTTATAAGACGAACGAAAAATCCGACACAGAAAGACAGAGACAAAGATGACAAACTTTTAGGCGTAATTCAACTATTTTGCGACTATAAATTCAGATCAGTATGTGTTCTATTATATTTCAGAAAATCTGGGAAAACAACTGACTGATTGGAGCTATCTAAAGGCGACAATTCAACCTTTTAGGTAAAATTGCGTGAGACTTGGAGATGTACAACAACTTCATTCTTACCGTTGTTATGTATACACTGTACCACTAGTAATAGTACAGTAATTTGGTACCGTGGTCATAAAAATATACCGTAAAGAACCGACAGACCAACAAAATCAATTTAGGATTGTTTGAAAAAGTGCATGAATTGAACAAGTTCATGTGAGTAAGGTTAGTACTGAGTTCTAGGATTAACATTAGTGGCCTCAGTGATGTCGAGAAAACCCACTTGTAGAGAAATATTTATGTAAAACGGCTCGTTTAGGTTGAGAAAATATTTTACGTAGAGGAGCGAACAAAGTTTCGACCTTCTTTGGTCATCGTCAGGTTCACAAAAAAAGAAAGAGGTAAGTGCTGCATACCATATATTCCCGACATCAACAGAAAATAACCAACATTTAGAAAAAACTAGTAACAAAATATGCCACTCCAGTTAATACAAAATTTATTCAAAAACCAGGCACAAAACTTAGGTCTATACTGTGTAAAAACTACACTGACAAACACCACACCAACATTATTTATAAAATACAATGTGATAACTGCTACGACTTCTATATGGGAGAAACAAGTAGAAAAATGGAAACCAGATTCAAAGAACATA
>NC_134834.1:20563459-20626561 GCF_004210375.1 Tachypleus tridentatus
CATCACTTAGAAAAGACAATCTGTTTGCTGTTTTTTTTTTTCACAACTCTCCTCTTCTTTTCATCTGGATTTCTAGTTTGTCAACTATTGTGTGGAAGGTGGTGATACGAAATCTATCTCACGCATTCAGATCTACTTCTTGTGCATCTCTGTCATGGAGTTCCTTCTTTCTGACACGCCGAGTTTGAGCTGTATTGTCATCAACGTCTAGTGGTATTTCCTTTACAACAGCTTCAAATCTTTCAAAGTCATCCTGAATGTGTATAGTTGGTCACCTAATGACCCGTACAAATCTGCACATGTTTTTAAGTTCAGATTCTCATTTTGCAGAACTTAACTTGCTTCATGAAACTTTTGCAAAATCTCATCCCAAATGATCAACATAAAAACAAATTATAACATCTAATTTGTAATGCTATCTGCTTATCTTCTAGTGTCTCCTTTAGTGTACTTGTATTCAACTAGACATTCTAAACCTTCCAAAATCTTAAAGAAAGACATCAAAATTGCTGTTGTTGTCAAAGCATGTGACTCCAATCTGGTATCAGAGAGAGATTTTAAGAATTTCCCACCAACTGGTTGAGATTGAAAAGAATGGATAGAGCAAATATATTGTACAGAAAAAATTAACTGCAACTTGACAGCAGTCAACAGCACTTCGGCCTACCAGATGTAGTGAATGGGCTGTACAGAGCACATATATAGCAAATTTGTTTTTTTCTAAAATCTTTTGCTGCATCTCCATATAACGCCCAGATATGGTAGCAGCATTGTCGTGACACTGACCCCTACATTTTGTAAAGTTAAATTTTTAAACCACACTGAAGTAATGTAATACCTGGTTTACCATTTCCTCACCGGTATGGCTTCACAGTTCCAGAAATGTTAAGAAGCCTTCAATACGCTGCCAATCTTTTAAATATCGGAGTACAACACTTAACTGATCTATATGTGATAGATCTGGCGTCGAGTCAACTGACAAGCTAAAATAACCAGAATAATTTACTTCATCAATTATGAACACGTAAACCTTCTGAGTTTTACTCATTGGTTCAATGAGTTCTTCACACCGACTTATGAGCTCAAGCAACGTTAAAAAATTCCCATTCTGCAGTGAACCAAATTTTTCTTCTGTTCCTCGAGAAGCCAGGCCACGATCAGCTAAGGTACTAATAACAGTTATTACACTCTTCAACACATGTTACTAGAGATTGGACTCTTCTTTAATTTGTTTTTACAACTCTTGTGGCAAACCTAAACCTTGTCTGTGAGTTAAGTATGTAAGCACAGAGTATTGGTAAGTTGTGCTTCTTTCATGATGATCAATTACAATAGAATTTCGCCAGTCACTGAACTTTTCTCTTTAAACAAAATGCGAAGAAATTATAGGGGCAAAAAGTTTAAAAACAAAGTAGTAAATTGACCCTGTTGATTCTGAATACAATAACCGCTCTCTCTTGTATTGCTTATCATTGGCTTCAACTCCCACAGAAAAATTTTTGCGAACAGTATATCGCTGGTTTGCCACTATTGAAAGTGTCTGGCTAGATTTGCCAAATGGCCCATTGTGTTGTTGACAGTAAGTGGGTCCACAAGTAATCCAGTAAGCCACATCATTTGCAGAGAGATCGAGCCAAAATCCTGAATCTTTTGCTTTAGTTTTTTCATCCTTTTATAGACTGAAGCATTTTACTATTGTCCAGCAACTTGCATCAACATTAAAACGAGAGATATCAGCTGTGAGACTTGAAGTTGACAAAGTTATCATGATGTTTGTCCACCTTGAAGTGGACAAAGGGTGTGGTGTGGAGCTTGGTTCAACTTCAATCTTGTCAGAGTTAGATGCAGTGCAAGTGACATCTGATGGCGGAGATGGGATTCTGATTTGGAAGATCATGTTGTGTAAGTTGAGTGAAAAATTAGTCACCTGTCCAGTCTTGGTCACTAAATCCAAAGCCTCTTGTGGGTTCTTCTTTGCCAGTTTTTTTTTTTTACACCACTTAACTGAGCACGTTTCATCTTGCAGTTTTAACAATACAGAAAGAAAAATAAAAAAACAAAAATGAATATAGATCACATGTACTTATAATTATTAGAAAAACAGCGAAATTCATTAAGAAACACGTTGGTAAGACAGTGAAATATACCAAACTCCAGGTCTACATTTAGACAAAGATTGTCATATCAGCCATGAATTCATAGATACATTTTTTGATTTGCTGTGTTCTGATTGGATGAAAACCATTCGAGACTGACTTCAATCCATTTAAGAGTATTAGTTTTCAGTCATTGCAAAAGTCTTATTTAGGTTGTTGCTACGGTAGCTGTATACAAGAAGCAATGTCAAGCGTAATATGAAATAAAAATTCATCGTGAGCCAAAAAGTATTCCAAAAAATTTATGATCAACAACACATACTGTAGTAGCCTATATACACAGTGAGCATTCTGTACTGGTACACATACAAAACATCTAATCAATTGTAAACTGTATCGCACATTGAACTACTAAATACTCGGTTAGGCCTAGCCTAAAGCACCTCAATCATAATGAAATATCTGAATAATGAGTTTTAACCTCAATTCTGATCTCAGATTTGACTTGGAGACTTTAGATGAGCCAACAAATCATACAAAATAGGCATATTTCTGAAACTTTGTCTGCATGCATGAATGCGAAGGTAAATTCAAAACGACGGCCTTAAATTGGGAATAGTCCACCTCATTATTCCAGGCTACAGTGGCGTTTCTAGTGTACTTACCCAAAACAAGTTACAGTAGTTAGGCCTAACGTTATTGTCACTCAGTTCTGATAACTACACTAACGTTAGGCCTAATGCTAATGCTTTGCAATTGAGGCCACTAATATATGTAAAACAGCTTGTTTGGGTTGAGAAAATATTTTACGTAGAGGAGCGAACAACGTTTCGACTTTCTTCAGACATCTTCAGGTTCACAAAGAAAGAAAGAGGTAACTGCTCGGAAGCTGACCACATGTTTGGATGGGGTTGTGTAACTGAGTGTCGGAATGTAGAGGGCAGTGTTAGATGTTTGAATATATAATATTATATTATTTATTTTATTAGTTTTAATATAGGTATAAAGGTGTTCCTTTGTATTGGTTTATTTTGGGTTTAAGTGGTTGTAAAAGTAAGGCATCTTTAATTTTGCGTTTGTTTATGTTTGTTTCTTTATTTAGTATTTGGACGTTTTCTATGGTTATGTTATGTTTATTTGACTTGCAGTGTTCGAGAACGTGTGAAGGTGACTTTTTATGTTCTTTGAATCTGGTTTCCATTTTTCTACTTGTTTCTCCAATATAGAAGTCGTAGCAGTTATCACATTGTATTTTATAAATAATGTTGGTGTGGTGCTTGTCAGTGTAGTTTTTACACAGTATAGACCTAAGTTTTGTGCCTGGTTTTTGAATAAATTTTGTATTAACTGGAGTGGCATATTTTGTTACTAGTTTTTTCCAAATGTTGGTTATTTTCTGTTGATGTCGGGAATATATGGTATGCAGCACTTACCTCTTTCTTTTTTTGTGAACCTGACGATGACCAAAGAAGGTCGAAACTTTGTTCGCTCCTCTACGTAAAATATTTTCTCAACCTAAACGACCCGTTTTTACATATATATTTCTCTACAAGTGGGTTTTCTCGACATCACTGAGGCCACTAATGTTAATTCTAGAACTCAGTACTAACCTTACTCACATGAACTTCTTCAATTCATGCACTTTTTCAGACAATCCTAAATTGATTTTGTTGATCTGTCGGTTCTTTACGGTATATTTTTATGACCACGGTACCAAATTACTGTACTGCTACTAGTGGTACAGTGTATACATAACAACGGTAAGAATGAAGTTGTTGTACATCTCCAAGTCTCACCCAATTTTACCTAAAAGGTTGAATTATCGCCTTTAGATTGCTCCAATCAGTCAGTTGTTTTCCCAGATTTTCTGAAATATAATAGAACACATACTGATCTGAATTTATAGTCGCAAAATAGTTGAATTACGCCTAAAAGTTTGTCATCTTTGTCTCTGTCTTTCTGTGTCGGATTTTTCGTTCGTCTCATAAAAATATCACTAGAGGGCAGAGCCTGGTCGGGGCGTTATGACGTCAGGATAGGATCAAGGAAGAAGTTAGAAGAATATAATTGTGATCTCCATATTTGGGTCTAAAAACACATTTAAAACCGGACATCCTTGTATTTATCCCGTAAATAAATCTCAGCTTCATATCTGTTTAAATTATTACATAATCACAAGGGAATATATACATGCCCAACTACTCTTATAGGTTACGTGCAATCTATGAACGGTGGCATTGCTACAATGAAATTCTTCTTCGTATGATAAATTTCAAAACATGTAATCACACACAAAAGGTTTTTTACAGCAAGTTGTTTGAAGCCAAAAAAATTACGGCTCAGAAAAGCTTCAGTGAGAAACACACTTATAAAAATATTACAAAGCACACATGAATAATGTAACACTAAGTCAAATAAAACTAAAACAAACGAGACAATAACCCAAATATAACGTACGAAATCAAAAGCCGACAAAAAACATAAAATTAGCCAGTCTCTGTACACACATGTCACCATTTCGATTGACTTATGCTTCTGTGGTACTACACTCTTATTTTGCTGTAGATGTGACTGAATAAAGCAGTGAAAAGTAAAATAAAACAGTTTCACTGTCTATAATTTATTATAAATAGCTTCATCAGAAGGAAGGATTGAGAAACATATTTCATCTTCAAGATCAGACATCATAAAATTTTATCAACGTTTTCCACTGTTTTTTGTAGGAATCTTTCACAAAATAAAGTCTTCTTACTTCAGATATATAGTATAGTGGTTTGTCTAAACTTTAGTCACTCACTAAGCCAAAAAAAAAAAAACGTTTCTTTAACAATACAGAGTAAAGTCGAACACCACAGATAAGGACCATTACAAAAAAAATTCGAGTAAAGTTGAATGTGGCAGTGTAAGAGTTAAGGGTATGATAGCTAGGGGAAAAACTGTGGTGACCCCTTCCCTTGGTGACCTAAGAACGTGCTTAATTTGCTTGATGGTTAATCCAGAACTGTGTAATAGACGTATAACAGCTAGAGCAGAAGATAACCTAAGACTGTCGACACGTTGTTCTATACTTTATTTCTATTAAAGTGCTGATATCCATACCAGCCGTGTTGAAAATACATTTTTACTACAAGTGGGTTTCTCGTCATCACGGAAAATCTTCCATTCTAACCTGTACTATTCTGAGTCTTGAACCAATAATAGTTGTATAATTTCTAGACCACACAAAGTCATATGATTTAATTATAACTGGATTATTTAATATTATGGTCTTAGAGTAACAGCTGAAAGTCTCAAGGTAATAATATTTTGGCCTATCTCTGCTATTGTAACCAAACTAAAAGAATACACTCAATGGTGACATAGGGGTAAGTTTAACTTTCTTTATTCCGTTCCTTGGGAGATTAAATATACAGCGAAAACCATATAAATCTAATGATCAAATTGACCCTCGTTGATTGTATGTTATATTACCTTTAAACGGTGTTATTAGAGACATCATAAATTTCTACCACTACGACAAATATAATTTTATTGTTCATTGCAAAACCACACATTGTGCTTCCTATCTGTCTTCTGTCCACAGCATTGAATTGAAATACAAATTTTAGTGTTGTAATTCTGAGAACTAACAAGTTACATCAAAAGAAATAAAGTATAACTAGTATTTATGAATATGAGGAACTCTTGTATTCTCTGGATCCCTAATATCTCATGAAACCCTTGGATGTCTGTCGAGAAATCCACAGTAGTGGATAATATCGACTACCTAATCAATATTACACTTTTTGACAAACGACTCCCAGATGTACTCCATTCAAAATACACCAAACTGTATGGTACCCATGAGTTAAAACAACAACAAACTAATCATTCTGACGTACTCCAGTCAGAAACAACTAATGAGCCTGATGTACTTCAGCATCTGTATATTGGTAGCGGAACAGATTGAAAATTCGGATATATGTTTATGTAAACATATGTAGAGTGAGAGACAAAGAAAGAAAGAAAATTTAAACTTTGAAACAATATCCAGTTTTATTACAGGAGCAAATTTTTCAATCTTATTCTGCCTGGTAAGTGTTTATGTAAATTGTTAATATTCGATGTCTTCCTGAAGCACTGTTCTCTTAGTAAAAGTGTCTACAAGCTATTCAATTTTTTTTATACTGAATTAATTTAAAGCAAATGTACTACTAAGTCTCTCAGACAGATCTGTTCGAATTGCTTTACCCTTCAAATTATTCGTAACCTTAGAATTGTGGTGTCGGGTTCATCTAACAAGTAATTGTTTATAAAATAAAGTCTGTTAATATCCATTGCATTCCTATAATTTATCATGACCAGAGACCATATGAACTATCATTATTTTTTATATTTATATTTATTATACTTGTATTTATTTCGTTGCTTTAACTGTCACATTAACTTGAAATATATATTGTAAACAATGTATCATAATTATATATGAAATACTGATTTTATGTATTACTGATTTGCTAATGGTGGGATGTGTATATCTTATGTGTTACTGACTCTAAGATACATATATATTGTGTCATATGTATGTCCCAAAACGTTTGAATATTAGATTATAATATCTATCGCAACTGGTCATAAGTGCTTTTCTACCTGATGAGTATTTGAAAATTTACAATTGCACTATGTGAGTGACGTCAGTTTGGACATCTTGACTGATGCAGACTACAACATTCTCATGTTTTGTTGTTGAAAACCAAATACAAGTATCCAAATTGTCCTTCGGACAATGGTTCCCGAACTCTGTCACTAAGAGGCTCGGCCCGGTATGGCCAAGTGCAACGCGTAATTTGAAGGTCGCGGGTTCGCATCCCCGTCGCACCAAACATGCTCACCCTTTCAGCCGTGTGGGCGTTATAATATGACGATAAATCTTACTATTTGTTGGTAAAAGAGTAACTCAAGAGTTGGCGGTGGGTGACTAGCTGCCTTCCTTCTAGTCTTACACTACTAAATAAGGGACGGCTCGCGCAGATAGCCCTCGTGTAGCTATGTGCGAAATTCTAAACAAACTAAGAGGCTCTGTTGATGTAAAAAGTGTGAGGTTCCCAACCGATAAAAGTGCCTTAAAACGTGCCTTTATTCCCCGTCCAATTACTTTAGCAAGATCAAGAGAAACCAGTGTCTTAGTAAAAACAATAACATCTCCTTTCGACATGCTGTATATGTTATTAATTGAACATGCGTATCCATCTCCTGAGCATCGAACCCCTGATTTCAGGGTTGTAAGTCCGTAAACTGTCCGCTGTATCATCGGGGGCTCAGTAACACATTCAACCAACTGATTAACAACAACTGGTGCTTTTTAATCTGCTTTAATTAAGAACGATAGCTACCTTTCTTGTAGATATATCAGTACAATGTAGATATTACAACTTATACTGTCTAAATATTCATGGTTGATGTTTCTTGTGCAGTGTACAAAGGAAGTATTTATGAAGTTGAAGGAACGGATGTACTAGATATTTTACTAAAACTGAAACCAAAACCAAAGTACGAAAGGGCGAAGAATAAATAAGTTCAACTAAATAAATAAAATATTCTATAGTCAGTGTAATTAATTTACAAATAACCACAGAAAATTAAAACTAAAATATTAATTTTAATTCATCACAACTTACACAAAACATAAATCATTTTCCAAGTTCTATAAATAGTAAGATGTTTGTGAAGGAAGACAATACAGTTTTAAATAGTCCAATATCACATCAGTGAGTGACAATGTTAAAATAATACTCGTGGTCATTTAAACCATTTAAGACGAGTTATTTGTACATGTTGAACATCGTAGTTTGAACTATACATCTTCGAACCAATTTCTTCTCCGTCTCGAACATCCGTCTTGGGTTCTTAGGGAAATACAAAAATAGTTATTTTATATAAGGAAAATATGACTAAATAAAAATAACTTCTAAGAACGCACAAAGTCTACAAGTAAAAATTAATTCTAATTTGTCACAAATGGAAATGTGATGAAGGTGACTTTTGTTCTCTTCCCAGAGTTATCATGAGTTAAACCTTCTTCATGAATTGATTATTATGAAATTTCTGTCCCAGGATGACAAATAGTCAAATAAAATTACGGTAATGTTTGGTTTGTATTTTCAGCATCATTTATATTACAATAACACATGTTGTTTTATTTTCAGGGAGAACCTGGAGTGAAAACCATGTGTTCTTACCTTGTATTTCTAATACACACAGGGTAGCTGTTCATATTGCATTTTAAATCCTCTGTTTTTGTTTGCTTCAGTTTCCTGATTGTTTGTTACAAACGCTAATAGGAATGGGAATGTATGACCTAAAAAGTAAACATTTATCTTATTTAGTAATTTTAGTAAACAACCAGAAAACACATTCTACTGGAAAAACAAAAAAACTTCTTCATGTGACTTTAGCTGACGTATTTTATAACTTAACAAATAACTATTAATTAACTATTCTTTAAAAATAATTGTGTTTGAATTGTTCACAAGTGTCAAGAAATTAAAATAAAAATACTGTCAGTTATTGAACAAAGACAAGTGTCTAGAACTGAAATTAAAATGAGTACAACATGGTTAGTTATGCGCTTGAGAATTTAAAATGGTAGTTCAGGGCTAATTGATACTATTGTAAATACAAATATAACAAAGCAGGAAATGAAATCTAGAATGAAAAGATCTCGAAGTTCACTTCGTTCTAAAACTCACTTGTCAACGGAACACTTTGTGGTGCGTAGTTTCTAGTATTCAAGCGCTTCCCACAGAACCTATCATAACTCGTTGTGTCCATTTCACCGAAGGCATTTGGAATGATCACATAGTCATACTTGCAGCTAGAAGCTCCTCGTCGTGCCTTATTCTTGGATCCACTTATTTCGAAGGTTTCTGCTGTCCAGCGGATCCTACAAAATCCAGCTTTCTGTTTAACACAAATGCGATAGTTCAGTTTACCGAGGTGGCGAGGAATGTTGTTGTTTGTAGACTCGAAGTTGAAACTTGAGACATGACCTGTCGTTTCTTTGTAATACTGCAGACATCCAACAGGAGCTATAATAGAAACTAGATTGTACTGATAATTCTTATAAGCAATAACACATTTAAAGGAGCGCATTCTTATTAGAGAAACTTAAGATTGC
This sequence comes from Tachypleus tridentatus, assembly GCF_004210375.1. NCBI lineage: Eukaryota > Metazoa > Arthropoda > Merostomata > Xiphosura > Limulidae > Tachypleus > Tachypleus tridentatus. The sequence continues at coordinate 20,572,712 of NC_134834.1, forward strand.
GGATTATGGATGAGAGTCGATACTCCAACTTCTAGTCTCGTTATATATTTTAAACACTTTTAATAATCTAGAAACATACACACAGGTGAAAATCATGTAATCTCTAAACTTTCGGTGTATTTTTTACCCTATTATTTGTTCCCTTTATTTAATAATTAAAGCTATCCGTGCTGTACCCACCACGATTATAGAAATCAATTTTGTACATTATAAGTCCTCATAATTGTCACTGAACAACTGTGAATTACTGACACTGAGAAAAACAATATAGTTTTGACGAATTTGCTGTTTCGAATAAAAATATTAATTTTAAGAACACACTCTATATTACTGGGTTCTCTGAATATCCACTATCTCACATCAGTAAACATGTATACATAACTAAGACGTACAACGTTAAAGAACTCGTCTGTTAGTGTATTATGTTCATATTGTATTTAATCTATTTTAAATGTAAATTTTCCCTAAACAAAATTCTTCCAATGACGTCTTTTAAACAAACGGTTAATTATTTTCCATGTATTTACAAACACAGAATTTCTGAATTATTTGATATAAGTTTTACTTAGTTCCGTACTTCCAGCAACAGTTTGTTGAAATGTAGTTCTATGAAATCACGGTAGGTGATTTGATGTTGTTAATACTTTGTTTGTTTTAATTTTCATGCAAAACTATTCAAGGGCTATCTGCGTTAGTCGTACATAATTTAGGAGTGAAAGACTAGAGTGAAGACCGCTAGTGACCACCCACCGCCAACTCTTAGGCTACTCTTTTTCTTGAGATTGACCATCACTTTATAACGCCAACAAGGGTGTTGGGTGGAAGTTAGGTTTAAACCATGAACCTCAGATTTCGGTTCGAACGCACTAGACAGTGGTCCTATCAAGCCATTCATAATTAAGCACAAAACTACACAATATAATATTATAACTCAGCCCACCACGATTATCAAAACCCGGTTTCTACAGAAATCCCGCTGTGCCTGTAGATGAAGCAAACTCTTTCATCCAATTGCTATAACATCCATAGACACATCTGTGTTTGTAATTTTAAATACGAAACTGATGTTGAAAATTATTTATTAACCACTTGGAACATTCACGTGACGTTTAAACTCAAGAAATATCTTCATATATAGAAAAAAACATTACTTCCAGAAATGGGTACAAATACTTTTGGTCAAATTAATTAATTAACAAATTAATTCTCGATTAAAAATAAAACAAAACAAAAAAGTGATTGTATATCATCTGTAGGAGCCCCTGGTGACTCTTTGCGGAACCTTGGGCTTCCACGAAACGGTCCGAAAAATACCTAATTATGTTATCAATTTTTATATTATAATACAGTTTTCCTCACAATATTTACTTATAATGTATCAATAGCTAACATAGTTATCACAATTATGGAGTGAATATCTGTGTTAAGAGAATTAATAAACTAATAAATCAGTTTTGAAACACTAAGGATGTTTCAACCTCTCTCGGTACATTTATATTTTCCAATTAATACCATAACTACAAATAAACTTACTAATGCTTACCGGTTTCAGGACTGTTACATTCTAGGTATGTAACCTTAATTTTCCACTTCCGTTCCACTGAAACACCAGATGTTACAACATTTACGAGTAGGTTGTCGTTTTCCCCAAAATCAACGTACACTGAAAATCACAGAAAGTTTATTTTATAAAACTTATACACAAATCAGATTGTAATAAACATTTCATTCAAAAGGAAAATGTCTACTGATATTAGTTACCCTCGTGCTATCAAAACTAATCTAACGTAACATGTGCTTACTGTGTTGATTCCTGTTTTCGCCACAGATAACGGGAACGTTTTGATTTCCATAAACCGAAAACCTGTCTTTTACACATATTGTGTTATCAGGCTGGGCGAGGGTCATCTCGATGAAATCCAATCGAACCTGACAGGTGTTAGGTTTTCTCTGAATAATAACTTCACACTTTCGACTGTCAGTAAATGCGTAAGGGTAGTTAGGACTTAAGATGACTGCGTTGTCCTCACGGACCACTCCACCGCAAGTTGCGTCAACTGCAGAAGACGAAAAGTCGTATAGTTAAGATGCGTTGTATCTAAAGTTCGTGATCACTATAAGAATTACAACGTACATAAACAAACTAAACCAATTATTAAAACAAAAACTTAAAATATTTTTAGGTTTGTCTTACTACAGTTTGGAGTTTAATTACTTCATACAACCATCTTACATTAGGCTTAAGTTCAAAGAATAGTTTTACAGCTGTGTTGTTGTTGTTTTGAATTAAGGACAAAGCAACACAAAAGACTATCTATGTTCTGCCAACCACGGGTACCGAAACCTATTTTGTAGCGTTGTAAGTCCGCAGACATACCGTTGAGCCACTGGGGGTCTTTAAAGTTGTTAAAATGTTAACTGTGCAGTATATGCATACATTCTTCACGAAACTTGTGTAAACAAATATTGAAAAAAGTTTTTATTATTGAGATATTCATGAGTTATAATAGTGTTATGTGTAACAATGCAATTGTGCGAATGTTTCATATTTTACTGTTGCAGATCGGATGACGTAAATCAGTTTAATACAGTGCGGAAGTACTAACTGGGACGAACAGTTACATTGTTATGGTAAATAATAACTCAGGGAATTAGTTTAGATAAGCTACATTGTTACATTAAATAATTGATGAGGTAATTAGATAAGTTATATTGTTTGTTTTGAATTATGCACAAAGCTACACAATGGGCAATCTATGCTCTGCCCACCACGGGTATCGAAACCCGGTTTTCCGTGTGTAAGTCCGCAGACATACCTCTGTGCCACTAGGGGGCATATTGTTATATTAACTTCCACCAATGATAACAAGAAAGTATTGTAGGAATTGGACAGCTGAAGAAATTGAATCTGTCATAACACAGATAAGGTCATAATAAGGTTATAAAATAGGTAGAAAATATAAATTATGACCCGGTCGGTACTTTTTATGATCCGAAGGAATTCTATTTCACATTTTAATTATTTTAAAATCATATTAAATTTACAAAGCATTATAAATTAACCTTAACCTTTACTCATGTTTACATAGAAATACAACTCGTACAAGTAAAACAGCCATTTTAAAAGACTTACAGACACAACAAACACCATATTTGGAAGCACAAGCACCGCTAGGTTTTCCTCCTAAACGTGTACATTCGTTTTCAGCGTAACAGGTACCGTCCCGCTGGTCATCTGTCTGACATCTGGTGTTAAAGAACTTCGTCGATCCAAAAATATCAGAGAAAACTGAAAGATAAAAAAGAAAGTTTTAATTATAGATAATTAACAACGATTATCAGAATATCTGGTACAACTAATGCATTTAGAATGTATATAATACAGTGTAAGTGAGCTATTCTGTATAATATGCAGAATGTGAAGTAGTTATTATGTATTCTAAAGTTACGACGAAGACCGTCTAGTATTTGTAGGGTGAGAAAATGGCGAGAAACATACTTTTTTTGCTCTTAGCGACTTCTGGATCACCAAAGCAGACGTGCAGAAGCAGACATACTCCAACAGAAATGAAAGTAGTCTGTCTCATTTTCAAACCTGTGGGTTACAAAAATTTCATCTCAGTATTCTTTCTCTGTATTTCATCAACCACAAATAATAAGATGAGCGACTAAATACATAAAATATTTAACACGAAAATGTAAAATGACCAAGTGTGGTATACAACTGACCTGAAAAACGATCACATTTATCGGTCTGTGGATTTCTGAAAAGAATGCTATATTACTAACGCTTTGAACTGTAATTAATTTTCAACTTACCTAACATACTAACAGACGTCAAGAAGAAATGATTTTCGAGTCTTTCTTTAGGGATGAAAATCGTTATCTGACGACCACGGGCTCGGACGGGCTGTTCAGTAACAGCGGTCAAAACTCTGGTTTATATACTGGACTACACGGGGTAATTTTGAGATTCACTTCCGCAACGCCGAAAGCTGAGGTCAGCTAGAGTTCAGACTCAAGACCAGACTTTTGAATCACGTGCTTTTCATATAACTGTGTAGCATTATGATATGTTTTTAGATTCTGTCGTTTTCTCTAATCGCGGTGTTTTCTGACAGGAAATTAATGTATATCAGGTGTTTGTGCGTGTGCAATGGGTAAAGGACATGTAGCACATTGTGTAGCTTTGTGCTACCAGGGCCATTTTTTAGAGAAAACACTGTTTTTAACATAAACAGGAGTTGTTGTGCAACACGAACTAACTGGTCTCTACCTACATTTATATCGACAGTTATTAAAAGTACATTGACTTCTTGTAAGGTGGATCATACTTGGGAAAGATTATTTGAATGAAAATGTTTGTAACTAATCTGGTTATTAACAACTTCTGATCAAACCAAGCTTCTAACACCAAACGGGTTTAATGATATGCAATTTCTATAGACGCCCAATAAAAACTAATCACAAGATAAATGAAAATATCTGATCCTCACACCTTATACAGGCTACATCGTAGAGAAGGAACGAAAGTAATTAGAATGTTTTAATAAAAATAAACTTGTTGTTGTAAAAACAAGACCGCATCCAGATTTGTTTGTATGTTTATCAGAAGTGAAGCTAGATACCTTGGGGACAAAGGCAATACATTGTATTATTTTAGGACTATTATAGCTTTAGTTCATTCATACTGGATTTCAAAAATGTCCTTCTGTTTCAAATTATCTAATGAAAGAAAAGACAAACTTACTTTAAAATTTAAGAGATAATTATGTAATAAAACTGTCACCTGTCTTGGTGTATTTATACAACGTCTAGAGTATTTTGACGATATGTTTATTAACAGTATAACAGTGGTATGTCTGCGGACTTATTTTGATAGAAACAGAGTTTCGATACCCGTGGTGGGTAGAACACTAATAGCCATTTTGTATAGATTTGTGCTTAATACCAAATAATAACACCAACATTTCTGCGCTTCATTGTAAAATATATATATATGTATAGACTTCAATAAAACCGAATAACACGTCTTACTGACACCACGTTGCAGTACCGTTATAAAACAACCTGATATTAATTTTATAGGTTAGAGGTTATAATTGAAACGTTCGTAATAAAATCTGACTTGTCTGTAGTAAGCGGAAGTCTTATCGTTTTCACTTGATGGTTGTCACCGTCTTTATTTATCTGTTGTTTGTAAAGTAGAGCACGTGATGTTCATATAGTTCAAAACACAGACTTTGAATTGATACAAAACCAAAATCGTACTCATCTCCACAATAGCAATGATCCATGACCTAAGACTAACACTAACAAAATGTACAATAGAACGTTACATAAACTGATCATGTACGAATCATTGCTTGTTTGTTTGAAATTAAGTACAATGGGCTATCTGTGCTTTGCCCACTACGGGTGTCGAAACCAATTTTAACTGTGCCATTCATGTCGAGGAATCGTTGTTAATGTCGTTCTGTGTGGATAAAATGTTTAGTATCTTCATGTTGACCATGTTAATATTTGTAAAAACAAAATGTTTAGTTTCTACATATTTTCAATGTTGTCACACAACCCTCGTGGTTCTAACTGCTTAACGTAGCATCTAAATAGTTCCCAGTTTTGATCAAAACATAGATCTCAAGAACTAGGCTAATCTTACTGGCCAGAATTAACATAAACAGTGACCCCTAGCGAAGAGGTTGATTTTTACCTTTAACTTTTAAATAGTTTTGATCTCAAAAAGATATATTTTCATAATTTTAGGTATATGTGTGTTTCTCCTGTAGCAAATCCACATCGGGCTATCTGCTGAGCCCACCGAGGGGACTCAAACCGCTGAGTTTAGCGTTGTAAATCCGGAGACATACCGCTGTACTAGCGGGATGCAATACTTTCAGTACTAACCAGAAGCTTTTATGTATATTTACGATAGATTTCGTCTATACCCACGAGTTAATTTTTATTTTAATAAGATATTTGATTTTGAAGTAAAGTGGAAGATTAAGATGTATATTTATTGGTTGAGTTCAGTTCCATAAATAACAAAGATTAGGATGGTTTATTATCTTATACCCACTACAAACCAGGTGGTACAACACAACTTCTGCAGATTTCGTTACGTATTATAATTTATCTCGGAATTTCCTCTGCTGCCTATTACCACTAGAAAAGGCTTAAAACTTTAAATATTAGTCTAGAAGTTAATAGAATGTGAAAAGGTATCAGATTTATGATAATTACCACAGGATTGATATACATAATTCTCTTTCTAAAACAAATTTGTTTTAATACACAAATAATAATACACGTGGTAATAATGGTTGTTACAAATAATGATCCATATACAAAAATTTTACAGCCGATACTGAGTCTCCTATCTCCTCTGGAACTGAATATTCTATCGACGGTTCATGATAAGTGAATTAATTCTAAGGTGATATTGTTACACTTTGCTGAATGACTGAATAGCTGGCCTCACGCCGGTTCTAAGCCAACATTTTTTGCGACGAAAATATTTAACGACCTTGTTGAAATACTAATGTCTGCAGTTAATTCACTGAAGTTGAACAGTTTGTAACGTTCGAAATTTTTAATCATTTAATGTCAAATATCTGTAGTTTTCTGATTAATTTGTTTTTAATTTTGCGCAAAGCTACACGAGGGCTACTAGCGCTAGTTGTCCCTAATTTACCATTGCAAGAGCAGATGGAAGGGAGCTAGTCATCACTATCCACCGCCAACTCTTGGAATATTTTTTTCTATCAAAGAATAATGGAATTGACCGTCACATTATACCGACCCTACGTACAAAAGGGCGAGTATCTTTGGTGTGACGGTGGTTCGAACCCGGGGACCCTCAGATGACGAGTCGAGTGTCTTATCCACCTGGCCGTGCTGAGCTAATTCTTTCTTAGCATGTCGATTTATAAACTTTCAAGGTGATGTTCTCGAAAGTTCAGTTGGCAACAATATTTGAAGGTATGCTAGTTCTTTCAACAATGTTTGAAGGTATGCTAGTTCTTTCAACAATGTTTGAAGGTATGCTAGTTCTTTCAACAATATTTGAAGGTATGCTAGTTCTTTCAACAATATTTGAAGGTATGCTAGTTCTTTCAACAATGTTTGAAGGTATGCTAGTTCTTTCAACAATATTTGAAGGTATGCTGGTTCTTTTGTAAAACATATATTGTTGATTCTTACAGTCGAGAATATTCTAGAGATTTTGAGGACAGGAGGATTTTCGCAATGTACTTTTCACAATATAAGATCCATACATTTGTAAGTACATATTAATCTAAATCAAATATCAAAATTAAACATTATCATGATAATAAATTATTTCCAATTTACCCGCGTAGGAACTGGGTTTCGATATACGTGGATGGAAGAGCACAGATAACCCATTGTGTAGCTTTGTGCTTAACTTCAAACAAAATATTATGTCCTTAGACGTGTCACATTTGATTTTGTAAGGAAACTAAATTTTAAACCACGATTAGTTTGTTGTTGGCGTTTTTGTTGTTGGTTTTTTTTAGTGCAAAATAAAAAAGAAATGATGTGGGTTCTTTTTTTTCTCCACGATTGACTTTTCGGCTTTTCAAAAACAAATTCCCAAAACGTCCACCAATAACTGAGGCCTTTTACTTAGAAATGATGAAGCAAATCAGTTCTTTCATTAATGATAATTAAAAGGAATTATTTTTACTGTATATTTGTTTTCAATCTGAGTTAAGAAATCTCACAGTGATGTTCACAAATTCACACTTTGATGTGAACAAAAACAAATAATTTGCTCAAAATCCTTTTATTCAAAAAAATTATCATATTTAATGTCAGCAGTTTTTCACTTTGAGCTTAAAACCCTGTAAGCAAATTATTTACTTATACCTTAACATTTATTTAAAGTTTAAAAAGTTTTATTCAAGAATTTCTAATTTGAAAGTCTTTGATCAAGTCCTCAAAACTAATTTGGCCTAACAAATCTACTTCTTTAATTAGCAGAGACAAGGAATCAAGCTTGTCTTATCTCATAGTTGTTCTGTTTGGATTTTTAATATGCTTGAGTTGAGAAAATGAAGCTCAGCTCTGCAATTTCTGACCATTAATGTTAAAAATATACTCAATGCAATGTCTACCTTTGGAAACGTACACTGAATTTTAACTTCAGGAATTATTTTATAAAGTTCAGCATAACTAAATATGGTTTTTACCGTTTTTGATCCAGGGAACTTATGGCGCACATATGAACGAAACAGCTGAAGCTCGACAGAGATATTAGTGTTCAAGTCTTCTGGGTAAGCATAAATTAGCTTTTGGGAACACTAAGAATACCTTTCAGTTTCATCAGATTAAGTAACATCATTTGGCACATCACTTAGGAAAGACAATCTGTTTGTTGTTGTTTTTTCACAACTCTCCTCTTCTTTTCATCTGGATTTCTAGTTTGTCAACTATTGTGTGGAAGGTGGTGATACGAAATCTATCTCACGCATTCAGATCTACTTCTTGTGCATCTCTGTCATGGAGTTCCTTCTTTCTGACACGCCGAGTTTGAGCTGTATTGTCATCAACGTCTAGTGGTATTTCCTTTACAACAGCTTCAAATCTTTCAAAGTCATCCTGAAAGTGTACAGTTGGTCACCCAATGACCCGTACAAATCTGCACATGTTTTTAAGTTCAGTTTCTCATTTTGCAGAACTTAACTTGCTTCATGAAACTTTTGCAAAATCTCATCCTAAATGATCAACATAAAAACAAATTATAACATCTAATTTGTAATGCCATCTGCTTCTCTTCTAGTGTCTCCTTTAGTGTACTTGTATTCAACTGGACAATCTAAACCTTCCAAAATCTTAAAGAAAGTCTTCAAAATTGCTGTTGTTGTCAAAGCATGTGTCTCCAATCTGGTATCAGAGAGAGATTTTAAGAATTTCCCACCAACTGGTTGAGATTGAAAAGAATGCATAGAGCAAATGTATTGTACAGAAAAAATTAACTGCAACTTGACAGCAGTCAACAGCACTTCGGCCTACCAGATGTAGTGAATGGGCTGTACAGAGCACATATATAGCAAATTTGTTTTTTTATATGCAAAAACGGCTCGTTTGGGCTGAGAAAACACTTTACATAGAAGAGCGAACAACGTTTCGACCTTCTTCGGTCATCGTCAGGTTCACAAAGAAAGAGGTAACTGACCGGAAGCTGACCACATGTTTGAAAGGGGTTGTGTAACTGTGTGTCGAAATGTAGAGGGCGGTATTAGATGTTTGAATATATAATTTTATTTATTATTTTAATATAGGTATAAAGGCGTTCCTTTATATTGGTTTATTTTGGGTTTAAGTTGTTGTATAAGTAAGGCTTCTTTAATTTTACGTTTGTTTATGTTTGTTTCTTTATTTAGTATTTGAGTGTTTTCTATGGTTATGTTGTGTTTATTTGACTTGCAGTGTTCGAAAACGTGAAGGTGACTTTTATGTTCTTTGAATCTGGTTTCCATTTTTCTACTTGTTTCTCAATATAGAAGTCGTGGCAGTTATCACATTGTATTTTATAAATAATGTTGGTGTGGTGTTTGTCAGGGTAGTTTTACATAGTATAGACCTCAGTTTTGTGCCGGGTTTTGAATAAATTTGGTATTAATTGGAATGTCATATTTTGTTACTAATTTTGCCAAATGTTGGTTATTTGTTTGCTGATGTCGGGAATATATGGTATACAGCAGTATATGGTTTCGTGGTTTTTTTGATTCGTGAGCTGTATTTACTTTAGTTGGTTGATTTTGCTTTCTGTCTAGGTGTGTGCGTATAATGTTCTCTACGGTTTGTGGAGGAAACTTATTGATGTTGGTGAAGTATTGTTTTATTTTGTCTAATTCATCGTTAATTTTATCTGGTGAGCATAGTTTTATGGCTGTGTTTATTTGGTTTCTTAGTATGTTGAGTTTTTGTTTTGTTTCATGTGCTGAGTCCCAAGGAATGTATAGTCCAGTATGGGTGATTTTTCGGTGGATTTCTGTTTGAAATTGTGTATCAGTTCTTGTAATTTTGAGGTTAAGAAATGATATTTGATTGTTTTCTTCCTGTTCACATGTGAAGTTGATGTTGGGATGTATAGAGTTAATGTGATTGAAAAAATTAAGTATGTGTTCTGTAGATTTGAATCCCGCAACCGTGTCATCTACATATCTATACCAGTATAGTGGTGGATGTAATGCTGTGTTAATTGCTTGTGTTTCAACTTGTGTCATAAAAATATTGGCTAGAACTGGTGATACTGGGTTGCCCATGCTTAGGCCGTTTGTTTGTATATAGTTTTGGTTGTTGAACATGAAGTTTGTCTTTATCGTGGTGAATTCTATGAGGGTTGCTAACTGGTTACTGGGAATTTCTATAGTTGGGTTAGGGTCTCGGATATAAGGACCATTACAAAAAAATTCGAGTAAAGTTGAATGTGGCAGTGTAAGAGTTAAGGGTATGATAGCTAGGGGAAAATCTGTGGTGACCCCCTTCCCTTGGTGACCTAAGCACGTGCTTAATTTGCTTGATGGTTAATTCAGAACTGTGTAATAGACGTATAACAGCTAGAGCAGAAGATAACCTAAGACTGTCGACACGTTGTTCTATACTTTATTTCAATTAAAGTGCTGATATCCATACCAGCCGTGTTGAAAATACATTTTTACTACAAGTGGGTTTCTGGTCATCACAGAAAAACTTCCATTCTAACCTGTACTATTCTGAGTCTTGAACCAATAATAGTTGTATAAATTTCTAGACCACACAAAGTCATACGATTTAATTATAACTGAATTATTTAATATTACGGTCTTAGAGTAACAGCTGAAATTCTCAAGGCAATAATATTTTGGCCGATCTCTGCTATTTTAACCAAACTAAAAGAATACACTAAATGGTGACATAGGGGTAAGTTTAACATTTGTTTTTTCCGTTTCTTGGGAGATTAAATATACAGCGAAAACCATATAAATCTAATGATCAAATTGACCCTTGTTGATTGTATGTTATATTACCTTTAAACGGTGTTATTAGAGACATCATAAATTTCTGCAACTACGACAAATATAATTTTATTGTTCATTGCAAAACCACACATTGTGCTTCCTATCTGTCTTCTGTCCACAGCATTGAATTGAAATACAAATTTTAGTGTTGTAATTCTGAGAACTAACAAGCTACATCAAAAGAAATAAAGTATAACTAGTATTTATGAATATGAAAAACTCTTGTATTCTCTGGATCCCTAATATCTCATGAAACCCTTGGTTGTCTGTCGAGAAATCGACAGTAGTGGATAATATCGACTACCTAATCAATATTACACTTTTTGACAAACGACTCCCAGATGTACTCCATTCAAAATACACCAAACTGTATGGTACCCATGAGTTAAAACTGATGCAGACTACAACATTCTCATGTTTTGTTCTTCAAGACCAAATACAGGTATCCAAATTGTCCTTCGGACAATGGTTCCCGAACTCTGTTACTAAGAGGCTCGGTCCGGCATGGCCAAGTGGGTTAAAGCGAGCGACGCGTAATTTGAGGGTCGCGGGTTCGCATCTCCGTCGAACCAAACATGCTCACCCTTTCAGCCGTGTGGGCGTTATAATATGACGATCAATCTTACTATTTGTTGGTAAAAGAGTAGCTCAAGAGTTGGCGGTGGGTGATGGTGACTAGCTGCCTTCCTTCTACTCTTACACTACTAAATAAGCGACGGCTCGCGCAGATAGCCCTGGTGTAGCTTTGTGCGAAATTCCAAACAAACTAAGAGGCTCTGTCGATGTGAAAAGTGTGAGGTCCCAACCGATAAAAGTGCCTTAAAACGTGCCTTTATTCCCCGTCTAATTACTTTAGCAAGATGAAGAAAAACCAGTGTCTTAGTAAAAACAATAACATCTCCTTTCGACATGCTGTATATGGTATTAATTGAACATGCGTATCCATCTCCTGAGCATCGAACCCCTGATTTTAGGGTTGTAAGTCCGTAAACTGTCCGCTGTATCATCGGGGGCTCAGTAAGACATTCAACCAACTGATTAACAACAACTGGTGCTTTTTTCCTGCTTTAATTAAGAACGATAGCTACCTTTCTTGTAGATATATCAGTACAATGTAGATATTACAACTTATACTGTCTAAATATTCATGGTTGATGTTTCTTGTGCAGTGTACAAAGGAAGTATTTATGAAGTTGAAGGAACGGATGTACTGATATTTTACTAAAACTGAAACCAAAACCAAAGTACGAAAGGGCGAAGAATAAATCAGTTCAACTAAATAAATAAAATATTCTATAGTCAGTGTAATTAATATAGAAATAACCACAGAAAATTAAAACTAAAATATTAATTTTAATTCATCACAACTTACACAAAACATAAATCATTTTCCAAGTTCTATAAATAGTAAGATGTTTGTGAAGGAAGACAATACAGTTTTAAATAGAACAATATCACATCAGTGAGTGACAATGTTAAAATAATACTCGTGGTCATTTAAACCATTTAAGACGGGCTATTTGTACATGTTGAACATCGTAGCTTGAACTATACATCTTCGAACCAATTTCTTCTCCGTCTCGAGCATCCGTCTTGGGTTCTTAGGAAAATACAAAAATAGGTTTTTTATATAAGAAAAATATGACTAAATAAAAATAACTTCTAAGAACGCACAAAATTTACAAGTAAAAATTAATTCTAATTTGTCACAAATGGAAATGTTATGAAGGTGACTTTTGTCTTCTTCCCAGAGTTATCATGAGTTAAACCTTCTTCATGAATTGATTATTATGAAACTTCTGTCTCAGGATGATAAACAGTCAAATAAAATTACAGTAATGTTTGGTTTGTATTTTCAGCATCATTTATATTACAATAACACATGTTGTTTTATTTTCAGGGAGTACCTGGAGTGAAAACCATGTTACTTACCTTGTATTTCTAATACACACAGGTTAGCTGTTCATATTGCATTTTAAATCCTCTGTTTTTGTTTGCTTCAGTTTCCTGATTGTTTGTTACAAACCGTAGTATAAAAGGGAATGAATGACCTAAAAAGTAAACATTTATCTTATTTAGTAATTTTAGTAAACATTTATCTTATTTAGTAATTTTAGTAAACAACCAGAAAACACATTTTACTGGGAAAAAAAAAAACTGCTTCATATGACTTTAGCTGACGTATTTTATAACTTAACAAATAACTATTAATTAACTATTCTTTAAAAATAATTGTGTTTGAATTGTACACAAGTGTCAAGAAATAAAAATACTGTCAATTATTGAACAAAGACAAGTGTCCAGAACTGAAATTAAAATGAGTACAACATGGTTAGTTATGCGCTTGAGAATTTAAAACTGGTAGTTCAGGGCTGACTGATACTATTGTAAATACAAATGTAACAAAGCAGGAAATGAAATCTAGAATGAAAAGATCTCGAAGTTCACTTCGTTCTAAAAACTCACTTGTCAACGGAACACTTTGTGGTGCGTTGTTTATAGTATTCAAGCGCTTCCCACAGAACCTATCATAACTCGTTGTGTCCATTTCACCGAAGGCATTTGGAATGACCACATAGTCAAACTTGCAGCTAGAAGCTCCTCGTCGTGCCTTATCCTGGGATCCACTTATTTCGAAGGTTTCTGCTGTCCAGCGGATTTTACAAAATCCAACTTTCTGTTTAATACAAATAGCATAGTTTTGTTCACCAAGTTGTCGAGGAATGTTGTTGTTTGTAGACTCGAAGTTGAAACTTGAGACATAACCTGTCGTTTCTTTGTAATACTGTAGACATCCAACAGGAGCTATAATAGAAACTAGACTGTACTGATAATTCTTATAAGAAATAACACATTTAATGGAGCGCGGTCTTATTAGAGAAACTTAAGATTGGGGATTATGGATGAGAGTCGATACTCCAACCTCTAGTCTCGTTATATATTTTAAAAACTTTTAATAATCTAGAAACATACACACAGGTGAAAATCATGTAATCTGTAAACTTTTGGTGTATTTCTTACCCTATTATTTGCTCCCTTTAAATTTTTTTTTTAATTTCGCGCAAAGCTACTCCAGGGCTATCTGATCTAGCCGTCTCTAATTTAGCACTGTAAGACTAGAAAGAAGGCAGCTAGTCATCACTACCCACCGCCAACTCTTGGGCTACTCTTTCACCAACGAATAGTGTGATTGGCCGTCACATTATAACGCGCCCATGGCTGAAAGGGCGAGCATATTTGATGCGACAGGGATGCGAACCCGCGACCCTCGTATTACGAGTCGCACACCTTAACCCACCTGGCCATGCCGGGCCCCTTTATTTGTTAATCAAAGCTGTACCCACCACGAGTATAGAAATCAAATTTGTACCTTATAAGTCCTCATAATTGTCACTGAACAACTGTGAGTTACTGACACTGAGAAAAACAAAATAGTTTTGACTAATTTGCGGTTTCGAATAAAAATATGAATTTTAAGAACACACTCTATATTACTGTGTTCTCTGAATATCCACTATCTCACATCAGTAAACATGTATACATAAAAAATTACAACGTTAAAGAACTCGTCTGTTACTCTATTATGTGCATATTGTAATAAATCTATTTTAAATGTAAATTTTCCCTAAACAAAATTCTTCCAATGACGTCTTTTAAACAAACGGTTAATTATTTTCCATGTATTTACAAACACAGAATTTCTGAATTATTTGATATAAGTTTTATTTAGTTCCGTATTTCTAGCAACAGTTTGTTAAAATGTAGTTCTATGAAATCACGATAGGTGATTTTATGTTGTTAATATTTTGTTTGTTTTAATTTTCATGCAAAACTATTCAAGGGCTATCTGCGTTAGTCGTACATAATTTAGCAGTGAAAGACTACAGTGAAGACAGCTAGTCACCATCCACCGCTAACTCTTGGACTACTCTTTTACCAACGAATTGTGGGATTGACCGTCACTTTGTAACGCGAACACGGATGAAATACGAGTACATTTGGTGAGAGGTAGATCCGAACCGCAACCCTCAGTCAAACGCCCTAGTCCCTAGGCTTTGTCGAATCATTTATAGTTAAGCGCAAAGCTACACAATATACTATTAGAACTCAGTCCACCACGGGTATCAAAACCTAGTAATCACAATTATGGAATTGATATCTATGTTAAAAGAATTAATAAAGTAATAAATCAGTTTTGAAACCCAAACATGTTTCAACCTCTCTCGGTACATTTGTATTCTTCAATTAATATCATAGCTACAAGTAAAGTTACGAATACTTACCGGTTTCAGGACTGTTACATTCTAGATATGTAACCTTAATTTTCCACTTCCTTTCCACGGCAACACCAGATGTTACGACACTTAGGAGTAGGTTGTCGTTTTCCCCAAAATTAACGTATACTAAAAATTACAGAAAGTTTATTTTATAAAACTTATACACAAATCAGATTGTAATAAACATTTCATTCAAAAAGAAAATGTCTACTGATATTAGTTACCGTCGTGCTATCAAAACTAATCTAACGTAACATGTGCTTACTGTGTTGATTCCTGTTTTCGCCACAGATAACGGGAACGTTGGGAAATCCAGAAACAGAAAACCTGTCTTTTACACATATTGTGTTATCAGGCTGGGCGAGGGTCATCTCGATGAAATCCAATCGAACCTGACAGGTGTTAGGTTTTCTCTGAATAATAACTTCACACTTTCGACTGTCAGTAAATGTTTGAGGGTAGTTAGGACTTAAGATGACTGCGTTGTTCTCACGGACCACTCCACCGCAAGTTGCGTCAACTGCAGAAGACGAAAAGTCGTATAGTTAAGATGCGTTGTATCTGAAGTTCGTGAGCACTATGTGAATTACAACGTACATAAACAAACTAAATCAATTACTAAACAAAAAAAAAAAGCTTAAATTTGTATGTCAAGGTTTGTCTTATAACAGTCTTTGGTTTAATTATCTCATAACCATCTTACATTAGACCATCAACTGGCATACTGCATTAAACCAGAGATTTATGGACTTATACAACGAAACATAAACCAACTTAGCATTAGGAACTACAGAAACAAAAGGATCTGCCACAACAAAAAATAGAGAAACTGAGATGCAAACAACAGAAAATACACCAACACGACAAACCGTTGACTAACCTCATAATTAACAGATCCAAATGATAATTAAACACAGTGGAGATACACCTACTAAACAAAGAACTCAACCTTGCAATAGCACCTAGGTACATTCCAACCAGAGAAATCAAAACATGTTTAGAAGAGCTGTGTGTGTGTTTGTGTTTTTCGTATAGCAAAGCCACAAAGGGCTATCTGCTCAGCCCACCGAGGGAAATTGAACCCCTGATTTTAGCGTTGTAAATCCGGAGACATACCGCTGTACTTGCGGGGGGGCTTAGAAGAACTAACCAGGAGACTTGTGATATTTTCCACAGAAAACAAAAACAAGAAAACAATCAAAACAACCAACAGATAGAAGACAATTAGACAATTTTATTGACATCCAACAGCCAAACCTCCCAGAAAAGAAATTAAAAATTTATATTTTCCAGAAACACCTAAAAACATCTTAAACGATTTTTTCAAATAATTTACAAAAAGTGACATTAATTCCATTAAAAAACCTAAAGCAGATAAAGGAAACCCAATAGTCATAATAAACACGAATGGATACATCCAAGAAATGAAGAACATCCTATCAGACACGAACAAATTTAAACCAATACACACAAATCTAACAAAGACACACAAAACACAACTGAACAAATTGCTACTAAAAATGAAAAACCAACACAATTTCACAAACACTTTATTCCTACCTACGCAAGACCGACTCACGCACACAACGAATATACGGCATCCCCAAACCTCATAAATCAGATTGTCCACTACGACCAATAATGTCCACATATGAATCGTTTAATTACAATCTTAGTAAATACATAACATGGGCATTCTCCAAATATGTAACATCAGCCAGCTCATTCATCAAAGACTCTTTTAAATTCAAGTCTAATCTTAATCAACTTAATCATAAAGTCTTAATGGCCAGTTTCGATGTTATATCCCTTTTTACAAAAGTTCCAACCACTGAAGCCTGCAAGATAGCCTTAGAACTCTATATCCGAGACCCTAACCCAACTATAGAAATTCCCAGTAACCAGTTAGCAACCCTCATAGAATTCACCACGATAAAGACAAACTTCATGTTCAACAACCAAAACTATATACAAACAAATGGCCTAAGCATGGGCAACCCAGTATCACCAGTTCCAGCCAATATTTTTATGACACAAGTTGAAACACAAGCAATTAACACAGCATTACATCCACCACTATACTGGTACAGATATGTAGATTACACGGTTGCGGGATTCAAATCTACAGAACACATACTTAATTTTTTCAATCACATTAACTCTATACATCCCAACATTAACTTCACATGTGAACAGGAAGAAAGCAATCAAATATCATTTCTTAACTTCAAAATTACAAGAACCGACACACAATTCAAAACAGAAATCCACCGAAAAATCACCCATACTGGACTATACATTCCTTGGGACTCAGCACATGAAACAAAACAAAAACTCAACATATTGAGAAACCAAATAAGCACAGCCATAAAACTATGCTCACCAGATAAAATTAACGATGAATTAGACAAAATAAAACAATACTTCATCAACATCAATAAGTTTCCTCCACAAACCGTAGAAAACATTATACGCACACACCTAGACAGAAAGCAAAATCAACCAACAAAAGTAAATATATCTCACGAATCAAAAAATCACGAAACCATATACTGCTGCATACCATATATTCCTGACATCAGCAGAAAAATAACCAACATTTGGCAAAAACTAGTAACAAAATATGACATTCCAGTTAATACCAAATTTATTCAAAAACCAGGCACAAAACTGAGGTTTATACTATGTAAAAACTACACTGACAAACACCACACCAACATTATTTACAAAATACAATGTGATAACTGCCACGACTTCTATATTGGAGAAACAAGTAGAAAAATGGAAACCAGATTCAAAGAACATAAAAAGTCACCTTCACACGTTTTCGAACACTGCAAGTCAAATAAACACAACATAACCATAGAAAACACTCAAATACTAAATAAAGAAACAAACATAAACAAACGCAAAATTAAAAAAGCCTTACTTACACAACAACTTAAACCCAAAATAAACCAATACAAAGGAACACCTTTATATCTATATTAATAAATATAATCAAACATCTAAGCACGCCCTCTACATTCCAACACTCAGTTACACAACCCCCTTTCAAAAATGTGGTCAGCTATCGATCATTTACCTCTTTCTTTCTTTGTGAACCTGACGATGACCGAAGAAGGTCGAAACGTTGTTCGTTCCTCTACATAAATATTTTCTCAATCCAAACCAGCTGTTTTTACATATATAGTGTACGAATACTAAATCGGACAAATAGTTACGCTACATTAAATAATAACTCACGTGATTAGTTTAGATAAGCTATTGTTATATTAAATAGCTCACGTAATTAGTTTAGAAAAGTTACATTGTTATATTAAATAATAAGTCAGGTAATTAGCTTTATTAACTAACCTCAGCTTATACTCATGTTAACATAGAAATACAACTCGTACAAGTAAGACAGCCATTTTAAAAGACTTACAGACACAACAAACACCATATTTGGAAGAACAAACACCGCTAGGTTTTCCTCCTAAACGTGTACATTCGTTTTCAGCGTAACAGGTACCGACACCCTGATCATCTGTCTGACACTTGGTGTTAAAGAACTTCACCAATCCAAAAAAATCAGAGAAAACTGAAAGATAAAAAAGAAATTATTAAATATAGATAACTAACAACCTATGCATTGAGATTGCACAGGGTCCCTAAGTAAGTCCCTACCCATCCATATATCTTATGTATCCAGTGCATCTGCGTGCTGTTCTTCATTCTCGCTGCATAATATTATGCGACGCCATTTTCTGTGAGACATTTTCCTCAACATAGCAGGGGTTATTGTTCAAAATGCCGCTGTAACAGCTGCCTTTAACTCATCATTAGTATTATAACGTTGTTTAGACACAATATATGGATGGGTACGGATTTACGGGCCACCCTGTATATAACACAGTTGTTTTCAGCTATTGTACAAAATGTTGCAAAACGTTATGACTTTATTATGTGTTTTAATCGTTCAGTATCTCACTAAAGAGGAGTTATCTTAAGTAGTGTACTACACACGATGTCCCGTAGTTACGTATTATAATGATTCAGTGATATAATACAAGTGAGCTGTTCTATATAACACGTAGAATTTGAAGTATTTGTTATGTGTTCCAATGTAGTTTTTGTGGAATGCGGCGAATCTCGTCTAGTATTTATAGAGTTAGGAAAACTTACACTTTTGACTCTTTGCGTTTTCGGGATCACCAAAACAGACGTGCAGAAGCAGACATAATCCAACATAAAAGATAGTAGTCTGTCTCATTTTCAAACCTGTGGGTTACAAAAATTTCATCTCACTATTCTTTCTCTGTATTTCATCAACCACAAATAGCAAGATGAGCGACTAAAAACATAAAATATTTAACAGGAAAATGTGGAATGACCAAGTGTGGTATACAACTGAACTGAGAAACGATCACGTTTATCGGTCTGTGGATTTCTGAAAAGATTACATTAATAATAAACCTTGAATTATAATTAATTTTCAGCTTACCTAACTCACTAACAGATGTCAGGAAGAAATGATTTTTGAGTCTTTCTTTATGGATGAAAATCGTGACTACCACGGGCTCGGAAAGGCTGTTCAGCAACAGCGGTCAAAACTCTGGTTTATATACTGGACTACACGAGGTCATTTTGAGATTCACTTCCGCATCGCTGAAAGTTGAGGTCAGCTAGAGTTCAGACTCAAGACCAGACTTTTGAATCACGTGTTTTTCATACAAACGTGCAACATCATGATGTGCTCTTAGATTCTCTCCCTTTCTCTTATAGCGGTGTTTTCTGAGAGGAAATAAATATAAATCAGATATTTGTGGTAGCTGTGCTTTCGTTCACTCTTCTCGCCCAAGTCTCTCTAACTTTTTGTTATTTTTTGTAGTTCATGCTTTCTATTAGAAGTAATACTTTCAATCGTGTCTTTAAATTATAGAGCTGAACATTCTCAGCCAGTCGCTGAGAAAACACTCTCCGTACTTTGGGACTAGAAAACAAATGGTCAATTCTCAATATTCAGCAAGATGGTCTTATTTCTAGTGGGTTGGTTTTAAAATGGCGACAAATATAAGCAGACACCTTTGTGTGGCAAAGACTCTGAAACAAACAATACAAACGTGTAAGTTTGTTTGTTGGGTACAACGTCTTTTAAGTCATTTAACAAAACCTATATAAGTCGGTTATGTCGATAAAACCTACTTGTAGAGTCGAAACGTTGTTAGCTCCTTTACATAGTGCTATCTCTATCCATACCATCCGTTTTTACATATACAAACCGATATTCACAGTTTCGAGATTAAATTATTCTGACCAATTCACCTTTACAGCACAAACCCTAAGTACGAGACACTGTTAACAAAATAAGACAATCTGCAAACATGATGACCCTTGGTGACATAGTTTAATACTGAGAGTATCGATGCCCCCAAAGTGCAGAGCACTGGCAGGTCATTTCGTAGCTTTGTGCCACTAGAGCCACTTGGGAGACAGAACATAAACAAGAGTTCAGTGATGACGAGAGAGCCCACTTGTAGAGAAATAAATATATATGTAAAAACGGCTGGTATGGGTAGAGAAAGCACCATGTAGAGGAGCGAACAAAGTTTTGACCTTCTCCGGTTATCGTCAGGTTCACAAAGAAAAAAAGAAGTAACTGACTGAAAGCTGACCTCATGTTTAAAGGGGGTGGTGTAACTGAGTGTAGGAATGTAGAAGGCCTGCTTAGATGTTTGATTATATATTAATATAGGTATAAAGGTGTTCCTTAGTATTGGTTTATTTTGGGCTTCAGTTGTTTTATAAGTAAGGCTTCTTTAATTTTGCGTTTGTTTATGTTTGTTTTTTAATTTAGTGTTTGGGTGTTTTCTATGGTTATGTTGTGTTTATTTGACTTGCAGTGTTCAAAAACGTGTGAAGGTGACTTTCTGCGTTCTTTGAATCTGGTTTCCATTTTTCTACTTGTTTCTCCAATATAGAAGTCGTGGCAGTTATGACATTGTAGTTTATAAATAATGTTGGTGTGGTGTTTGTCAGTGTAGTTTTTACACAGTATAAACCTTAGTTTTGTGCCTGGTTTTTGAATAAATTTGGTATTAACTGGAATGTCATATTTTGTTGCTAGTTTTTGCCAAATGTTGGTTATTTTTCTGCTGATGTCAGGAATATATGATATGCAGCAGTATATGGTTTCGTGATTTTTTGATTCGTGAGATATATTTACTTTTGTTGGTTGATTTTGCTTTCTGTCCAGGTGTGTGCGTATAATGTTTTCTACAGTTTGTGGAGGAAATTTATTAATGTTGATGAAGTATTGTTTTATTTTGTCTAATTCGTCGTCAGTTTTATCTGGTGAGCATAGTTTTATAACTGTGCTTATTTGGTTTCTCAATATGTTGAGTTTTTGTTCTGTTTCATATCCGAGTCCCTTGGAATGTATAGTCCAGTATGGGTGATTTTTCGGTGGGTTTCTGTTTTGAATTGTGTGTCGGTTCTTGTAATTTTGAGGTTAAGAAATGATATTTGATTGCTTTCTTCCTGTTCACATGTGAAGTTAATGTTGGGATGTATAGAGTTAATGTGATTGAAAAAATTAAGTATGTGTTCTGTAGATTTGAATCCCGCAACCTTGTCATCTACATATCTGTACCAGTATAGTGGTGGATGTAATGCTGTGTTAATTGCTTGTGTTTCAACTTGTGTAATAAAAATATTAACTAGAACTGGTGATACTGGGTTGCCCATGCTCAGGCCATTTGTTTGTATATAGTTGTGGTTGTTGAACATGAAGTTTGTCTTCGTCGTGGTGAATTCTATAAGGGTTGCTAATTGGTTGCTGGGAATGTCTATAGATGGGTTAAGGTTTCGGATATAGAGTTGTAAGGCTATCTTGCAGGCTTCAGTGGTTGGAACTTCTGTAAAGAGGGATATAACATCGAAACTGGCCATTAAGACTTTATGATTAAGTTGATTAAGATTATACTTGAAATTAAAAGAGTCTTTGATGAATGAGCTGGCTGATGTTACATATTTGGAGAATATGCTATGTATTTACCAAGATTGTAAGTAAACGATTCATATGTGAACATTATTGGTCGTAATGGACAATCTGGTTTATAAGTTTGAATATATATTTTAATATAACCGAATAGCACGCCTTACTGATACCATGTGGCAGCACTGTCATGAAACAAACTAAAGTTAATTTTAATGGTTAGTGGCTGTAATTGAAACGTTGAAAATAAAATCTGACAGGTTTGTTGTAACGGAACGTATTATCATTCTCATTGGACAGTTCTTGAATTTAATTTTTATCTGTTGTTTGTAAAGTAAAGCATCCATACTGATATTTGTAATTCTCTAATTATTTAATTTGTTCAGAAGCCAAGTTCGTACTCATCTCCACAATAGCAATGTTCAACCTAACACTAATATTAACAAAATGTACAATAAAACGTGACACAAGCTAATCATGTACAAATCATTGCTAATCTCGTTCTATGGGGAAAACAAAAAAACTGTTTTTTTTTTTTTCATCCTTTCACGTGCCACACGTGCTTCTAACCGCAAAATGTCGTATTTCAATAAATTTGAAAACAACGGTTCCTAGTTTTGATCAAAACAAAAATCTCAAGGTTAATGACACTTACAGGGTCAAAGGATGATGAACTCTACCTAAAAGCCAGCCCAGTCTTGCTGACCAAAGTTTCTAGAAACAGTGACCCCCAACTAACAGGTTGATCTCCAATGGAATTTCGCTTCTTAATATAAAGTGACTGTTGTCGATTTTTTTGAGTTGTCAGTTTCCGAAGAAACATAAAGTTTTTATGTGCGTTTACAATAGAGTTTTATCTATAACTACGGATTATTTAGTGTTTTAGAAACATGTCTTATATTACATATATATTAAATAGTAAATACGTTACAATATATAAGATTAAAATCTGGGTTTCGATACCCGTGATGACAAGAACATCGATAGCCCATTGTGTAGGTTTGTGCTTAGCTTCGAACAAGAACATCGATAGTCCATTGTGCAGGTTTGTGCTTAGCTTCAAACAAAACCTTATGTGCAAACAGAAGAGAAACTTGTAGGCTTCTTCCCAACGATCAGCAAGACCTCTTTCCTTAAAAAGTTGTCTTGAACGTGTGTTTTTTATCACGACTCAAATCTCATTTCATAACTGACATTTTATAAAATCATGAAATATAAATATATATATAAATGATGTATAACACAAAGAGCAGAAGAGACACATACATTCCCATATTTTCAGTTACTTTAAATACACTATTAATGATTATGTTAGATAGGCTTAGCTCTAACTACCTCCTATCTATTCTACAACAAAGTTAGGCACTGTTAATGTAAATTAATAACCATCTTTTACAAGTGTGCTTCAAAATTGTTTGAAAGAAATAGACAGTTGGAAATCAGAATAGCATTTAGATCTTTAAGAACTTTTTACATTTCTTAGATTTTGTCAGTATTCGAATTCTTCAAATCTTACAATACCTAAGCTTCATAACTTTAAGAATTTGTTTGTTTGTTTTTGAAATTCGCACAAAGCTACTCGAGGGCTATCTGTGCTAGCCGTCCCTAATTTAGCAGTGTAAGACTAGAGGGAAGGCAGCTAGTCATCACCACCCACCGCCAACTCTTGGGCTACTCTTTTACCAACGAATAGTGGTATTGACCGTCACATTATAACGCCCCCCAAGGCTGAAAGGGCGAGCATGTTTTTGGTGCGACCTGGATTCGAACCCGCGATCCTCGGATTACGAGACGCACGCCTTAACACGCTTGGCCATGCCGGGCCAACTTTAAGAAGAGCACATATTATACTCGCACGATACTGAACGTCAGACTACATCGTGAATTATAGATCAGAATTGTTTACGAAGTACTTTGTTCATAAACCTCATAAGCAAGATTAGAAAAGAAGAAACGAAGAATTGCTTCTTATGAAAAACTTTTAATAGCTGGATATGAAAAGAAAAATATATATTCAAGACTTAAGCCTAACTAGGATTACTGTGTGGAATATTGAAATCTAAGTAATATTTCGTTTGTTCTGAATCCACAACACATTGATCTGTTACAACAAAACCTTATATACTAACCAATACTATTCTAAGTCTTGGTCTGATAATAGTTATATAATTTCTGGACCACACAAAGTCATGTGACTTAATAATAACTGGAATATTTCTCATTAAGTTTAGTTTGTTTTGAATTTCGCGCAAAGCTACTCGAGGGCTATCTGCGCTAGCCGTCCCTAATTTTGCAGTGTAAGACTAGAGGGAAGGCAGCTAGTCATCACCACCCACCGCCAATTCTTGAGCTACTCTTTTACCAACGAATAGTGGGATCGATCGTGACATTATAACGCCCCCACGGCTGAAAGGGAGAGCATGCTTGGTGTGACGCGGATTTGAACCCGCGGCCTTGGAGCAAATGCTGCAAGCCTTAAGGCAACAATATTTTGCCCTAACTGCACTAATGTTACAAAAGCAAAATAATACAAAAATGGTGGCGTAGTGATAAGTTGAACAGTTTTCTTTCCTCTTCTTGTGAGGTTAAGTTTCCAGGGCGACCCTTATGTTAAAGATAAAATTTTCGTTTGTTGTTTATATGTTATAGTACCTAAAAGCTGTGTTATTAGAGGCTAGACAAATTTCTACCCTTAAGGTTGATACAGTTTCTTGTATTTTTTAGCACAAAGCTACACGTTAGGCCTTCTGTTTACCGTAGAGAATCGAATTACGAAGTTTATGTTGAACTTCCAAGAACTCACAAGCAGAGGAGAATATGTCATAGGTCAGCATCGCTACATTTGACATATCCATAAGTAGTAATAAAGCTCCATACTCGTTTCAAAGGAAATATAAAAACTTATTTCATTAAATTTACCTTTTTGTTCATACAAAGGGAAGGATGTTGACCTTTTTGTTCATACAAAGGAAAGGATGTTAACCTTTTTGTTCATACAAAAGGAAGGATGTTGACCTTTTTGTTCATACAAAAGGAAGGATGTTAACCTTTTTGTTCATACAAAGGGAAGGATGTTGACCTTTTTGTTCATACAAAGGCAAGGATGTTGACCTTTTTGTTCATACAAAGGGAAGGAAGTTGACCTTTTTGTTCACACAAAGAGAAGGATGTTGATCTTTTTGTTCATACAAAGGGAAGGATGTTGACCTTTTGTTCATACAAAGGGAAGGATGTTGACCTTTTGTTCATACAAAGGGAAGGATGTTGACCTTTTTGTTCATACAAAGGAAAGGATGTTGACCTTTTTGTTCATACAAAAGGAAGGATGTTGACCTTTTTGTTCATACAAAAGGAAGGATGTTGACCTTTTTGTTCATACAAAAGGAAGGATGTTGACCTTTTTGTTCATACAAAGGAAAGGATGTTGACCTTTCGTTCACACAAAGGAAAGGATGTTGACCTTTTTGTTCATACAAAAGGAAGGATGTTAACCTTTATGTTCATACAAAGAAAAGGATGTGGACCTTTTTGTTCATACAAAGGGAAGGATGTTGACCTTTTTGTTCATACAAAAGGAAGGATGTTAACCTTTACGTTCATACAAAGGGAAGGATGTTGACCTTTTTGTTCATACAAAGGAAAGGATGTTGACCTTTTTGTTCATACAAAGGAAAGGATGTTGACCTTTTTGTTCATACAAAAGGAAGGATGTTAACCTTTATGTTCATACAAAGGGAAGGATGTTGACCTTTTTGTTCATACAAAGGAAAGGATGTTGACCTTTTTGTTCATAAAAAGGGAAGGATGTGGACCTTTTTGTTCATACAAAGGCAAGGATGTTGACCTTTTTGTTCATACAAAAGGAAGAATGTTGACCTTTTTGTTCATAAAAAGGGAAGGATGTTGACCTTTTTGTTCATACAAAAGGAAGGATGTTAACCTTTTTGTTCATACAAAGGAAAGGATGTTGATCTTTATGTTCATAAAAAGGGAAGGATGTTGACCTTTTTGTTCATACAAAGGAAAGGATGTTGATCTTTATGTTCATAAAAAGGGAAGGATGTTGACCTTTTTGTTCACACAAAGGAAAGGATGTTGACCTTTTTGTTCATACAAAGAGAAGGATGTTGATCTTTTTGTTCATACAAAGGGAAGGATGTTGACCTTTTTGTTCATACAAAGGAAAGGATGTTGACCTTTTTGTTCATACAAAGGGAAGGATGTTGACCTTTTGTTCACACAAAGGAAAGGATGTTGACCTTTTTGTTCATACAAAAGGAAGGAGGTTAACCTTTATGTTCATACAAAGAAATGAATGTGGACCTTTTTGTTCATACAAAGGGAAGGATGTTGACCTTTTTGTTCATACAAAAGGAAGGATGTTAACCTTTATGTTCATACAAAGGGAAGGATGTTGACCTTTTTGTTCATACAAAGAGAAGGATGTTGATCTTTTTGTTCATACAAAGGGAAGGATGTTGACCTTTTTGTTCATACAAAGGGAAGGATGTTGACCTTTTGTTCATACAAAGGGAAGGAGGTTGACCTTTTGTTCATACAAAGGGAAGGATGTTGACCTTTTTGTTCATACAAAGGAAAGGATGTTGACCTTTTTGTTCATACAAAAGGAAGGATGTTGACCTTTTTGTTCATACAAAAGGAAGGATGTTGACCTTTTTGTTCATACAAAAGGAAGGATGTTAACCTTTTTGTTCATACAAAGGGAAGGATGTTGACCTTTTTGTTCATACAAAGGAAAGGATGTTGACCTTTTTGTTCATACAAAGGGAAGAATGTTGACCTTTTGTTCACACAAAGGAAAGGATGTTGACCTTTTTGTTCATACAAAAGGAAGGAGGTTAACCTTTATGTTCATACAAAGAAAAGAATGTGGACCTTTTTGTTCATACAAAGGGAAGGATGTTGACCTTTTTGTTCATACAAAAGGAAGGATGTTAACCTTTATGTTCATACAAAGGGAAGGATGTTGACCTTTTTGTTCATACAAAGGAAAGGATGTTGACCTTTTTGTTCATACAAAGGAAAGGATGTTGACCTTTTTGTTCATACAAAAGGAAGGATGTTAACCTTTATGTTCATACAAAGGGAAGGATGTTGACCTTTTTGTTCATAAAAATGGAAGGATGTTGGCCTTTTTGTTCATAAAAAGGGAAGGATGTTGACCTTTTTGTTCATACAAAGGGAAGGATGTTGACCTTTTTGTTCATACAAAAGGAAGGATGTTAACCTTTATGTTCATACAAAGGGAAGGATGTTGACCTTTTTGTTCATACAAAGGAAAGGATGTTGACCTTTTTGTTCATACAAAGGAAAGGATGTTGACCTTTTTGTTCATACAAAGAGAAGGATGTTGACCTTTTTGTTCATACAAAGGAAAGGATGTTAACCTTTTTGTTCATAAAAAGGGAAGGATGTGGACCTTTTTGTTCATACAAAGGCAAGGATGTTGACCTTTTTGTTCATACAAAAGGAAGAATGTTGACCTTTTTGTTCATAAAAAGGGAAGGATGTTGACCTTTTTGTTCATACAAAAGGAAGGATGTTAACCTTTTTGTTCATACAAAGGGAAGGATGTTGACCTTTTTGTTCATACAAAAGGAAGGATGTTAACCTTTTTGTTCATACAAAGGAAAGGATGTTGATCTTTATGTTCATAAAAAGGGAAGGATGTTGACCTTTTTGTTCATACAAAGGAAAGGATGTTGATCTTTATGTTCATAAAAAGGGAAGGATGTTGACCTTTTTGTTCACACAAAGGAAAGGATGTTGACCTTTTTGTTCATACAAAGAGAAGGATGTTGATCTTTTTGTTCATACAAAGGGAAGGATGTTGACCTTTTTGTTCATACAAAGGAAAGGATGTTGACCTTTTTGTTCATACAAAAGGAAGGAGGTTAACCTTTATGTTCATACAAAGAAATGAATGTGGACCTTTTTGTTCATACAAAGGGAAGGATGTTGACCTTTTTGTTCATACAAAAGGAAGGATGTTAACCTTATGTTCATACAAAGGGAAGGATGTTGACCTTTTTGTTCATACAAAGAGAAGGATGTTGATCTTTTTGTTCATACAAAGGGAAGGATGTTGACCTTTTTGTTCATACAAAGGGAAGGATGTTGACCTTTTGTTCATACAAAGGGAAGGAGGTTGACCTTTTGTTCATACAAAGGGAAGGATGTTGACCTTTTTGTTCATACAAAAGGAAGGATGTTAACCTTTTTGTTCATACAAAGGGAAGGATGTTGACCTTTTTGTTCATACAAAAGGAAGGATGTTAACCTTTTTGTTCATACAAAGGAAAGGATGTTGATCTTTATGTTCATAAAAAGGGAAGGATGTTGACCTTTTTGTTCATACAAAGGAAAGGATGTTGATCTTTATGTTCATAAAAAGGGAAGGATGTTGACCTTTTTGTTCACACAAAGGAAAGGATGTTGACCTTTTTGTTCATACAAAGAGAAGGATGTTGATCTTTTTGTTCATACAAAGGGAAGGATGTTGACCTTTTTGTTCATACAAAGGAAAGGATGTTGACCTTTTTGTTCATACAAAGGGAAGGATGTTGACCTTTGTTCACACAAGGAAAGGATGTTGACCTTTTTGTTCATACAAAAGGAAGGAGGTTAACCTTTATGTTCATACAAAGAAATGAATGTGGACCTTTTTGTTCATACAAAGGGAAGGATGTTAACCTTTTTGTTCATACAAAGGAAAGGATGTTAACCTTTATGTTCATACAAAGGGAAGGATGTTGACCTTTTTGTTCATACAAAGAGAAGGATGTTGATCTTTTTGTTCATACAAAGGGAAGGATGTTGACCTTTTTGTTCATACAAAGGGAAGGATGTTGACCTTTTGTTCATACAAAGGGAAGAAGGTTGACCTTTTGTTCATACAAAGGGAAGGATGTTGACCTTTTTGTTCATACAAAGGAAAGGATGTTGACCTTTTTGTTCATACAAAAGGAAGGATGTTGACCTTTTTGTTCATACAAAAGGAAGGATGTTGACCTTTTTGTTCATACAAAAGGAAGGATGTTAACCTTTTTGTTCATACAAAGGGAAGGATGTTGACCTTTTTGTTCATACAAAGGAAAGGATGTTGACCTTTTTGTTCATACAAAGGGAAGAATGTTGACCTTTTGTTCACACAAAGGAAAGGATGTTGACCTTTTTGTTCATACAAAAGGAAGGAGGTTAACCTTTATGTTCATACAAAGAAAAGAATGTGGACCTTTTGTTCATACAAAGGAAGGATGTTGACCTTTTGTTCATACAAAGGAAGGATGTTAACCTTATGTTCATACAAAGGGAAGGATGTTGACCTTTTTGTTCATACAAAGGAAAGGATGTTGACCTTTTTGTTCATACAAAGGAAAGGATGTTGACCTTTTTGTTCATACAAAAGGAAGGATGTTAACCTTTATGTTCATACAAAGGGAAGGATGTTGACCTTTTTGTTCATAAAAAGGGAAGGATGTTGGCCTTTTTGTTCATAAAAAGGGAAGGATGTTGACCTTTTTGTTCATACAAAGGGAAGGATGTTGACCTTTTTGTTCATACAAAAGGAAGGATGTTAACCTTTATGTTCATACAAAGGGAAGGATGTTGACCTTTTTGTTCATACAAAGGAAAGGATGTTGACCTTTTTGTTCATACAAAGGAAAGGATGTTGACCTTTTTGTTCATACAAAGGGAAGGATGTTGACCTTTTTGTTCATACAAAGGAAAGGATGTTAACCTTTTTGTTCATACAAAGGAAAGGATGTTGACCTTTTTGTTCATACAAAGGGAAGGATGTTAACCTTTTTGTTCATACAAAGGAAAGGATGTTGACCTTTTTGTTCATACAAAGGAAAAGATGTTGACCTTGATTGTTAATATTTTACGTTCCTTCTCCTCTGACGTCTTGTTTAACAGTTTCTTAAGTTTCCCTATGAATAATGCTAATTCGCACAATGTTAAAAGTTAGTTTTAACACTATTTGACGTTGAGACCAAATTATTGACACTGGGTGGCGCTGAGATATTTTTTTGCGAATGCTGCAATAATGCAAGAAGTTTTGCCCCCTAGTGGCTCAGCGGTGTGTCTGTGGACTTACAACGCTAAAATCCGGGTTTCGATACCCGTGGTGGGCAGAGCACAGATATCCATGCTTAATTCAAAACAACAACAACAACAGCAAGAAGTTTTATTGTGACCGTATATAAATGAAGACGATCAAAAGCTGTGTCGGATCTGCACTGAGTTGTAACAACATAATCTGGTAGAAAATGAAAGTAAATTGAAGACTAGATAATTCAGACGTTCTAGAAAATAAAGTTCCAGATTGATTTCAAATTCTTTAAAACGCAGGTAGGGTTTATAAATATATGAGTTGCAATATATCAGGAAATTTGTAAGCATTGTAATAGAAGCAGATTATTGAATATTCACAAAGTTTGATTTATTTCTGGTTTGTTTTATAAAGTCTTATAGTTTGGTTTGGTTTGAATTTCGCGTGAAGCTGTACAAGGGCTATCTGCGTTAACCGTCCTTAATTTAGCAGTGTAAGGCTAGAGGGAAGGCAGCTAGTCCTCACCACCTACCGCAAATTCTTGGGCTACTCTTTTACCAATGAATAGTGGGACTGACCTTCACTTTATAACGCCCCCACGGCTGAAAGGGCGAGCATATTTGGTGTGACTGGGATTCGAACCTGAGATCCTCGGATTATGAGTCGAGTGCCTTAACTACCTAGCTATGCCTGGCTAAAGTCTTATGTCGTGGTTAAACGTTCCCCCTTTGAGACAATGGCAGAAGACGAACAAACGAAGTTAAACTGTTCTGTCAGAGACGGTGAGTTCAGGCTGTTTGGGAACCGTTTTAAAATAAAGAGTTTAATTCTGTTGAACATGCCAACTTTCTGGTTTGTTTTTAAGAATCCTGGTATTCACGTTTCAATTTTTTTTTACAGAACTAAAATTCATTACCCTACGAAAATGTTTTTTGACGTATTTATAAAGTACTCATTGCTGAAATAAAGTCGTTAAAATCAACCATACTTTCCATTTTAAATTTGTATTGTGCTTAGTTTGAATTTCTTCCATTTTGTGTACCAAATAAAAACAACAAACAAGCATATGAAAATTCGACTGCCCCTGTAACTCCTGATAAACATATTACTTAAAACATCACAGATCGCTTAAATATAAGCTTAGAATTTTTTTTAAATACTTTTAACCTCCACTAGAGGACGCTAACACGCATTTTACATTGAAATTATATGGTGATGCATAGTTAAGAGAACGTGTTTGAGATCTCTCTTATTTGGCAGTTGGAAGATCTTTGGAAGGGTAAACAACAAACCACATTTGTTTCGAATGAATAAAAACCCACAGACTGGAGAGGTTGATATAAATCATAAAAACTGGATTTAAAGTTCGACGACAGACTTCAAATACATTTAACTTTCAAACCTATTTTCCTTTTTTTGTAAATGATTAAAACAAACTGATACACTGTTTATTATTTTCAAAAAACAATTCTGTTATATTCACCGTATATGACTAACTTAACTTATTATATTATATATTCAAGATACAAGCTCTTGCTAATTAAAGCTGTATATTACTCGGTTTAATATAAGAGATAGTTTTTTTGCGTGGATCATAATATATTACCAGGTCTTGTCTTATCAGGTACCAGCTACAGAAAACGAATTTGTCAATAGAAGTAACGAGGTATTCACGTTCTTTCGTCTCGAGATTTTAAAAATCAGTAATTAGATTTAATGCTCTACTCTAAAGCTACCCTTAGGTTTGTCTCGGCGTTATAAACTACATACGAGCTTCGTTTTATAAACTCCTTGGTTATTTATTAATCTATGTTCTCCATGACTAGTATAATTACATAAAATGTTATTATGAAACTTTTCGATTGGCACTCATGACAAAAAAATGGTAAAATGAGAAAATAATTTCTTAAAAATGTATTTATAACTTTCTGTGACGACAACAACGACAGTATAAGAAAGCTATATTATAAAACAACAAGTCTTTGTGATGCTGCTAAAGTCGACATTCACGATGAGTGCACGTGGTCGTAACTTGAAATCGTGAAGGGTGCGACTGGGTTTATGAGTTGTAAAAGAAACGATAAATACAATAAACTATGAAAAGGTGAGGCAAAGACGATAATATAAAAAAGATAAAGAAGATAACCTATGAAAAGGTAAGGCAAGGATGATAATATAAAAAAAGATAAAGAAGATAACCTATGAAAAGGTAAAGCAAGGATGATAATATAAAAAAAAACGATAATGATAATAAACTATGAAAAGGTAAGGCAAGGACGATAAGATGAGCAGGATAATGATAATAAACTATGAAAAGGTAAGGCAAGGACGATAAGATGAGCAGGATAATGATAATAAACTATGAAAAGGTAAGACAAGGACGATAAGATGAGCAGGATAAAGATAATAAACTATGAAAAGGTAAGACAAGGACGATAAGATGAGCAGGATAAAGATAATAAACTATGAAAAGGTAAGACAAGGACGATAAGATGAGCAGGATAATGATAATAAACTACGAAAAGGTAAGACAAGGACGATAAGATGAGCAGGATAATGATAATAAACTATGAAAAGGTAAGACAAGGAAGATAAGATGAGCAGGATAATGATAATAAACTATGAAAAGGTAAGGCAAGGACGATAAGATGAGCAGGATAAAGATAATAAACTATGAAAAGGTAAGACAAGGACGATAAGATGAGCAGGATAATGATAATAAACTATGAAAAGGTAAGACAAGGACGATAAGATGAGCAGGATAAAGATAATAAACTATGAAAAGGTAAGACAAGGACGATAAGATGAGCAGGATAATGATAATAAACTATGAAAAGGTAAGACAAGGACGATAAGATGAGCAGGATAATGATAATAAACTATGAAAAGGTAAGACAAGGACGATAAGATGAGCAGGATAAAGATAATAAACTATGAAAAGGTAAGACAAGGACGATAAGATGAGCAGGATAATGATAATAAACTATGAAAAGGTAAGACAAGGACGAGAAGATGAGCAGGATAAAAGATAATAAACTATGAAAAAGGTAAGACAAGGAAGATAAGATGAGCAGGATAATGATAATAACCTATGAAAAGGTAAGACAAGGACGATAAGATGAGCAGGATAAAGATAATAAACTATGAAAAGGTAAGACAAGGACGATAAGATGAGCAGGATAAAGATAATAAACTATGAAAAGGTAAGACAAGGACGATAAGATGAGCAGGATAATGATAATAAACTATGAAAAGGTAAAGACAAGGACGATAAGATGAGCAGGATAAAGATAATAAACTATGAAAAGGTAAGACAAGGACGATAAGATGAGCAGAATAATGATAATAAACTATGAAAAGGTAAGACAAGGACGATAAGATGAGCAGGATAAAGATAATAAACTATGAAAAGGTAAGACAAGGACGATAAGATGAGCAGGATAATGATAATAAACTATGAAAAGGTAAGACAAGGACGATAAGATGAGCAGGATAAAGATAATAAACTATGAAAAGGTAAGACGAGGACGATAAAATGAAACAGGATAATGATAATAAACTATGAAAAAGGTAAGACAAGGACGATAAGATGAGCAGGATAAAGATAATAAACTATGAAAAGGTAAAGACAAGGACGATAAGATGAGCAGGATAAAGATAATAAACTATGAAAAGGTAAGACAAGGACGATAAGATGAGCAGGATAATGATAATAAACTATGAAAAAAAAGTAAGACAAGGACGAGAAGATGAGCAGGATAAAGATAATAAACTATGAAAAGGTAAGACAAGGAAGATAAGATGAGCAGGATAATGATAATAAACTATGAAAAGGTAAGACAAGGACGATAAGATGAGCAGGATAAAGATAATAAACTATGAAAAGGTAAGACGAGGACGATAAAATAGAGCAGGATAATGATAATAAACTATGAAAAAAGGTAAAGACAAGGACGATAAGATGAAACAGGATAAAGATAATAAACTATGAAAAAGGTAAGACAAGGACGATAAGATGAGCAGGATAAAGATAATAAACTATGAAAAGGTAAGACAAGGACGATAAGATGAGCAGGATAATGATAATAAACTATGAAAAGGTAAGACAAGGACGATAAGATGAGCAGGATAAAGATAATAAACTATGAAAAGGTAAGACAAGGAAGATAAGATGAGCAGGATAATGATAATAAACTATGAAAAGGTAAGACAAGGAAGATAAGATGAGCAGGATAAAGATAATAAACTATGAAAAGGTAAGACAAGGACGATAAGATGAGCAGGATAAAGATAATAAACTATGAAAAGGTAAGACAAGGAAGATAAGATGAGCAGGATAAAGATAATAAACTATGAAAAGGTAAGACAAGGAAGATAAGATGAGCAGGATAAAGATAATAAACTATGAAAAGGTAAGACAAGGACGATAAGATGAGCAGGATAAAGATAATAAACTATGAAAAAGGTAAGACAAGAAAGATAAGATGAAACAGGATAATGATAATAAACTATGAAAAGGTAAGACAAGGACGATAAGATGAGCAGGATAAAGATAATAAACTATGAAAAGGTAAGACAAGGAAGATAAGATGAGCAGGATAATGATAATAAACTATGAAAAGGTAAGACAAGGAAGATAAGATGAGCAGGATAATGATAATAAACTATGAAAAGGTAAGACAAGGACGATAAGATGAGCAGGATAAAGATAATAAACTATGAAAAGGTAAGACAAGGACGATAAGATGAGCAGGATAAAGATAATAAACTATGAAAAGGTAAGACAAGGAAGATAAGATGAGCAGGATAATGATAATAAACTATGAAAAAATAAGGGAAAGACAATAAGTTCTCGACAATTGGACGATAAAACTGGTGATATTTTGCTGAGATAAATATGTTGATATAAGACAGACAAGGTGATAAGATTTTATGAGTAAAGTTCTAACGTCAAAATATTCAGGGAAAAATAAGGAAAAGAAAATAATTTTTAAAGTGAATGATGAGAACTATATTCAGTTTCTTCTATCGAAAAAAATATTGAAATCATGGTCGACACACTTGTGAAGGATGAAGAAAAATGGTTGAAAGATAAACGAAGGTCGCCATTCTTGTAAAGGATGATAAGGACGGAAATGTTAAAAAGTAAGGAAATTAACATCGTTATAAAAGTGGCAGTTTGTGAACAGTAAATATATAAAAATGCTATAAATTATAGTAAAGTAAGACCAAAGACAAGTTAGTTTTAGATAAGAGAACTTTAATATATACTTTAATTAAAGACAACACTTGTTTTAGGCCTTGTCGTAAGTCTCGTGGTAAGTTCCTGAACAACATGAACTTTTGTATACAGTAAATAAAGAAATACCTGAATTGTTCGAATCATCTTTAACACTAGTTTTGTGTAATAGTATGTTTAATTGAGATTACCTGGATTAAATGTTAATTATTTTCTTTAAAAAGATATATTCAGAACCAGCAGTCAGTATTTAGCTTAAATGAAATAAAAACACATTTAAATTGAAAACAAAATTTGAATTTTTTATTGAGTTGTTTTTCAAACATGAAAGATACTTTTCGGAAAAGTTACATATTACATCATTTTCTAACTTACTCCTAACTATGTGTCTTAAACCTTCTTTATGGAATAAATGATAAAAGAAAAACATTTTCAAAAGCGTAACTTTCAGTTCCTCTAAAGAAAGTTAGGTTTACTTTAAATATGAAATTTATGCAATTATTGAACAGTTATAATAACAGTTATATTTTATTTTAAAACTACAGACTTCAATGCTTCTCGACTAGCGTCAAATGGCTATGTGTGCTGTGGTTGGTCAGACCGTCAGGTTAACAATACGAGTTTAAAATAATATTGGTGTTAAATCTTTTAAAGTTATTTTATCTATTTTTCAACTCTAGAAAAAATGAATAGATAATTATAAACAATTAATGAAGCAACTGGATACTTTTTAGCAAGCTACGACACATAAAACACACACGCTGACAAATACTGATGTTAAACGTTTTGCCTTAAGGTAAGGAAAAAAATAAAGGCTGGATGCATTTCCTTTATCAGCAGACACTGTGACACATACAACATACACGGTGTCAAAGAACGTTGTTCAAGATGTTGCTCATAGGTTGGAAAGAAAACGACGTGTAAATTTGATTTTTATCCAATTAAAAATTATAAAAAAACATATAATTATAAAATAATTATAAATTACTGTTTACAGCACAGATTCAAAACTTCCTTATATGCTAAAAAAGCAGTTGTTTTTGTTTCCTCTCTGAGTGGAAGTGGTGACACATAAAACTTACATACTACCAAAGAATAATGTTATTCAAAATCTCTCCATAAGCTAACAAACAAAACAAATCTATAATATCCTTTATATAGAATAACTAAACCTTACAAATCAACAACAGGTCTTTAGTTTAGCTAGTTAAATATTCACCTAACAATAATAATAGCAAAAAACAGTATATTCATCAGTTTGACTTATCAAACAGACGTCCGATGCCCATAAAGAACCACTATATAATAATATTTATTCTCGTATCATAATAAAGCCAACGCTCGTATTTCCTATGAATAAGAAATATTTAGTTCTGAATCATGAATATTTTATACGTAATATGTGTGTGAATCACATTATGTAACAACTTGAAATACAGACGTATATATTCTCTCATATAATTTTTTACTTCCACTGTTTTCTTGAAGATTTAAAGATATACAAATGCAATCAAAAACGAAAGAAAACAATATTTAACGTAAGTTAAAAGTTTACACTTGAAGAACAAATAATCATATAAAGTGTACTACAATGAAACGTGGACTGTTTTTTTTTAAGATATCGTGAACACTCCCTAATGTCACAGTTGTTTGTTGCAGAATTATAAGGCAAGAAATGGAGTTTCGATATCCGCGGTATGGCAGAGAACAGGTAGTCTATTTCGTAGCACAAACAAACGAAATAAAATTATAAACGTTTCGTGTTAGTATTTCGTTGACGTAAGCAGGCGTAGTTAGAAAAGTCGATAGTACCCTTAGGACTATGGAATTTACAGGGTGCCAAATTTATATCCATTAAGCTACTCGTAAAAATAAGACACGTGAAACTGGAGCAGTGTTATGTAGCTACTGGTATCGTCTGTACTGTCTTACTTAACCTAGCAATCCAAATATGGCAGTGGTTAGCAGAGAGCTTGGTAATGAGGATGGAGAACACGTAGAAACAACAGAGAGCTTGGTAGTGAGCATGGAGAACACGTAGAAGCAACAGAGAGCTTGGTAGTGAGCATGGAGAACACGTAGAAACAACAGAGAGCTTTGTAATGAGCATAAAAAACACGTAGAAACAACAGAGAGCTTTGTAATGAGCATAAAAAACACGTAGAAACAACAGAGAGCTTTGTAATGAGCATAAAAAACACGTAGAAGCAACAGAGAGCTTGGTAATGAGCATAAAAAACACGTAGAAGCAACAGAGAGCTTGGTAATGAGCATGGAAAACATGTGGAAACAGAGAGCTTGGTAATGAGCATAGAAAACATGTGGAAACAGAGAGCTTGGTAGTGAGCATAGAAAACATGTGGAAACAGAGAGCTTGGTAGTGAGCATAGAAAACATGTGGAAACAGAGAGCTTGGTAGTGAGCATAGAAAACAATGTGGAAACAGAGAGCTTGGTGAGTGAGCATAGAAAACATGTGGAAACAGAGAGCATGGTAGTGAGCATAGAAGACATGTGGAAACAGAGAGCTTGGTAGTGAGCATAGAAAACATGTGGAAACAGAGAGCTTGGTAGTGAGCATGGTAAACACGTAGAAGCAACAGAGAGCTTGGTAATGAGCATGGAAAACATGTGGAAACAGAGAGCTTGGTAATGAACATAGAAAACATGTGGAAACAGAGAGCTTGGTAGTGAGCATAGAAAACATGTGGAAACAGAGAGCTTGGTAGTGAGCATGGTAAACACGTAGAAGCAACAGAGAGCTTGGTAATGAACATAGAAAACATGTGGAAACAGAGAGCTTGGTAGTGAACATAGAAAACATGTGGAAACAGAGAGCTTGGTAGTGAGCATGGTAAACACGTAGAAGCAACAGAGAGCTTGGTAATGAACATAGAAAACATGTGGAAACAGAGAGCTTGGTAGTGAACATAGAAAACATGTGGAAACAGAGAGCTTGGTAGTGAGCATGGTAAACACGTAGAAGCAACAGAGAGCTTGGTAATGAGCATGGAAAACATGTGGAAACAGAGTGCTTGGTAATGAACATGGTAAACATGTGGAAACAGAGTGCTTGGTAATGAACATGGTAAACATGTGGAAACAGAGATCTGATTACACATGTCACATCAACAGTGGACAACGTCAGAATCGGAATCGGGTGGTTCAGCTCTTGTTCAAAAACGTTTGTTCCATTTTTAAGAGTAAGTAGAATTTTATGAAATCTGAAATCTTTTAGCAAAAACAAAAGACAAAGAAAAAGGTCTCAGTATGTAAACAGGTATCGTAATGTGTGTGTACACAGAAGTAATAATAAAGACAAAGAAAAAGGTCTAAGAATGTAAACAGGTATCGTAATGTGTGTGTACACAGAAGTAATAATAAAGACAAAGAAAAAGGTCTCAGTATGTAAACAGGTATCGTAATGTGTGTGTACACAGAAGTAATAATAAAGACAAAGAAGAATGTCTCAGTATGTAAACAGGTATCGTAATGTGTGTGTACACAGAAGTAATAATAAAGACAAAGAAGAATGTCTCAGTATGTAAACAGGTATCGTAATGTGTGTGTACACAGAAGTAATAATATTTCCAATACCTTTGTACCCTCAGAGAGACACTATCAGAATCAAACACATGGAACTGTCTTAGACAATTCGCGGTAAGCAAAGTAAATAAATGCTTTGAGAGTCTTTGTAGGTCAAAGGTCAAGGCAGCTGATGGCCCATGTACCATAAAATGCATTTTGAGAATTTTTGACAGCTATGCTTCATGATCCAAATGTTAAGCGACGATTGGCTGGTTTGTAACAAATGTTAAGCGACGATTGGCTGGCTTGTAACAAACGTTAAACGATGATTGGCTGGCTTGTAACAAACGTTAAACGATGATTGGCTGGCTTGTAACATGAAGAAGCTGTTTCTCATTCGAAAAAAAAAAATTTAAATCGTTTCACGTAGGAACTGGTTTATAGGTTAATAAAGTATAGTAACGAAGAACTCGCCAAGTTATGAGCAGGTCAAGTTAATTTTTTGAGCTCAAACACGAAAATGAAGGTAAAATCTTTTCCGTGGAGCTACTCATGACAAGACACTACATAGTATGCTATCAAATACTATGATGCACGAATGTAAGCATCAACAGTACTCCACCACACTCAGTAGAATTGATGAATAGCTAAACCAATGTCAGTGCAGTCTACGTAACAAGGCGCTGACATACAGAAAATTATGACAAAAGGAAGGCGTGATGAGAGAGAAATCTATCATATGTAAAAGAGGCATCTCTTAACAAGCAAACGGCGGATCGTGAAAACCTAGACTGTCGGCTTTTAGTAGTTTAAGAACTACTTTTGATATCTTAAAACTAAAACCTTCATATACACCAGCGAAGAGCGGTAAATTCATTTTGAAATTTTTAACTAAAAAGTCCATTAAAAAAATCTGCCTGTGTAAGGCATGATGGCAACACTCACTCCGGGAACGGAACATACAATGTTTCTGTCCATTGAGTTTCACACGAAACCACTTTAGGGTTACGTGCACTGGTCGTCCTGAACTTAAAAGTAAGAGACCAGAGGGAAAGCAGCTGGTCAATACCACTCACTGCCAGCTCTTGGGCCACTCTTTACCAACGAAAGGTGGGATTTGCCATCGCTTTTTAACGTCCCCACAGCTGAAATGGCAACCATGATCGGTTAAAGGGATTCGAACCCTCGACCCACATATCGCGAGTCGAATACATTCACCACCAGGTTGTACCAAACATGGGTTTAATGAAACTGCATATTAATTACATAACGACACGCACATATTCACACACGGTCCCCGAAACGTTGCAATCTCACACGATCAAGGTGCTGACCCACGTCATATGTTTTTGTAGGTGGCCCACC
Source organism: Tachypleus tridentatus (assembly GCF_004210375.1). Lineage (NCBI taxonomy): Eukaryota > Metazoa > Arthropoda > Merostomata > Xiphosura > Limulidae > Tachypleus > Tachypleus tridentatus. The sequence goes on from NC_134834.1 coordinate 20,613,203, forward strand.
TGTTTGCCCACTTGCGATACCAGGTTGTAATATCAATAATATTAAGTGCGTTACTTATGAATTTGATCAACTCCTCTTTTTTGTTTCTCACTGAAATCACGCGTTTTCTCGAAGAAAATGAAAATTCACAAATAAATTTCTACCTAGTCCGCTAGATGGCTACAAATAATTAAATGTCGCGGTACAGTTGTTTAGGTAATTAACAACAGGTAAAGGGCTTTATGTTATAGCCTAAGTTACATACATGTTGTTATTTTTTCGTGTGTGTGTGTCATCATTTCCTGGGTGACCCATTTGATGGCAGTCCGGTCAAAAGCCCATGAATTAATGGTCTAATGCTTGCTTTAACTGTACTTACTGTGCCAAGGAAAAAACGTAAAAACAGGCATACTTTCCTAAAGATAGAATTAAATCAAAATTTGTAGTAGGAATTTAGGTTTAATACTTTTCAAGCCTACAAAAAAAATTGGGTGCCTCAGAAACACCTCTAGGGAGCTCAGAAACACCCCCAGAAAGTTCAGAAACACCTCCATGGAGCTCCGAAACTTGTGTTTCTCTTCATCCTCTGAAGTTATGCTAATCAAAGCAAAATTCTTAGCAGTAAGATACAAGCAGCCTGATTCGTGTTATATAACACAGCTTCTAACTACTATACTGCATAAACCTAGTTTTAAGTGCCCATAGAAGACAGTTTGGAGCAAGTACAGTACTTTTATTTTGTTATTTTTACTAACAACTGTTAAAATTTCGAAATAAGATTAATACGAACCAGTTCATCTACATTTTGCGTCGTAAAATTAACAACAGTTTTAGAGATAGTGAAGTAAACACGTTGTTACTGGAAAACAAAGTTATTCCAAATATTAACCTAAGCATCTATGATCTCATGTTTCGTACATTTTCTTTTTTATTTTTTACCTTTATAAACAAACACATTGTTGTTATCCAAGTTAAAAGTGACCAACATAAACCAACACAGTGAAAATGTTTGAATGATTTCTAATGTATAGCTCGGAGGGGGAAGAAAAAGTATACAATTTATAAATTCGATGTCATAAATGTTGACTATCTCAAACCAATTCAATAAAAGTAAATATTAACCATTCTCAGGCTGTTATGAATTAACTGATGCTAGAATTTTGATAATCGAAACTATCCGAGTCGTGAGTTGGCTGAAGTGTCACGTGACAAGAATGATTAATCACGTGTTGTTGTTTTTGTTTGTTTCTTAAATATCTGGAACGAAAGCTTTCAGAATCACCTGGTAGTTTTTGAAACCATTAAACAACTCTGAAGGGCCGGCATGGCCAGGTGGGTTAAAGCGTTCGACTCGTAATCCGAGGGTCGCGGGTTCGCATCCCTTTCGCACCAAATATGTTCGCCTTTTCAGCCGTGGGGGCGTATAATGTGACGGTCAATCCCACTATTCGTTGGTAAAAGAGTAGCCCAAGAGTTGGCTGTAAGTGGTAATGACTAGCTGCCTTCCCTCTAGTCTTACACTGCTGAATTAGGGACGACTAGCACAGATAGCCCTCGTGTAGCTTTGCGCGAAATTAATAACAAACCAAACCACAACTCTGCTCTGAAAAAAGGTTAAGACGTGACGTAGCCGGTCGTTACGAAACACTTTCACTTGTATCCTGTGGTTTTAGCGCCCTTACGATTGCAGGATCGTTCTTAAAACCTTTGCAAAACTCTTCGCAAGTAATTTTTCCGTCTTTGTCCTAAGGAAGAAAACAAATATGTACACTACGCCTCAGGTTAAGAATTTCAATCATGATAAACAACCACCCTATAAAACTGTAAATGTTCAGAATTATTCCATAAAGTTACTTGTACGTAAATATTGTTATATAACTTAAAATTCAAATCCACAAACACACACACACATACAAGAAAACATCAAGAAGAAATTGATAAATAAGTTAATTCATTTTAGTTAATTTTGAAACATAGTTTTGAAAAACTATATTATATAGAAGTTTTAATGAAGTTACATCTTATTAAAAACATTAAACCTGCAACCCGTATAATAATTAATTAATTTAAAACACACATTATTTTATTTTTGTTACATAAATAAATTTATGATGCGTTTAGAGTTTTAAAACTACCTTGTCTAATTTGTCAAAAAGTTGGTTCACTCGCCATTCTGGTTCATCGTTCTCTCCCAGTGAGCGATCAAATTTGCCGTGTAGCCGATAGATGGCGGTAACAATGTCGAGCATCTCACTGCGGCAGACGTACCCGTCACTGTCTATATCATAAAGCCTGAAAGCCCCTATTAATGACAAACACAAATTAGATACGTTTTGAAACCAAATCTTACTTACCTGAAATATTCGATAAAGGATATTAACCAAAAACTTTAACAGCTCATAATTATAGAGAATTTTCACTGACGTAGAGAAGCCTATTTTGACAAATAAGTGTCTTGCTAATAATAATTTTTCGAATTATTATGCACCGGTTTAATTTCTCATCAACTGATATGAAGGCGGCGAATTATTCGATATTTGGTCAACAATATTAGCTGGAAACGTTAACAGCCCATAGTTATATACATTTTCACCCGACACAGCTAAGCCTATTTTGACGAATATGGAATAAATATATGTGGATAATTTTCGAATTATCTTACTTACAACTCAGTTTCTCGTCAATGGAACCGTGGGTTGTAACTGATATGGCAGTGATGAATTCTTTAAACGTCACCACTCCATCCTGGATAACACCAAATCATAAAGAATTTACTTACATAGGACACCAACAGATAATGCTAAATATCACAGTTTTCAATTTCAACTTCTAGATGGCGCTAAACATAATGAAATGTTTATGGTTAACTCAACAGGAATTACTATTTTAATCTGTGCTCCTTTCTGGAGCACTAGTTTTTTGAGGGGTAAGACTTACAACACGTAAATACTCAGTAATTATTCCAAATATTTTAAATGTTATAATATCAGTATACATAATATATTCAAATAAAGACATAACTGTGCAGTGAGAGAAGAAAAAAAAACATATATCATACATGCATTTATAAGTTAGATGTTGGATATACACAAATCTTTCACGTATTACGGGGCAATTAGTGACAAATATAAAAAAGGTAACACTTTTCTTTCCTCTGTCGATGTTTCTAACAATTATTACAGGGGTTTTCAAATGAGGAGAGAGCGAACACAAAAGTTTTCGGGGGCGTAGCAAAAATTCATTACTGTCACTGTATTCAGTGTCTACACATTCACTGAGTTTCGGGACCTCAGTGAATAAGTGTTTCTGGGGGGCATTCTGTTGAGTAAGTTTGACAGCCCCTGCATTGAATAACACAAAATAATATTTCTAGAAATATAAAAACTTGCAAGATACTGACACCACAAAATTCCACAAAAAATCATTAAAATAGAAGACTAGTTGTATATATATATATATATTATTTTCTTTTTTCTCTAGTTTGATAACTTACCTTGTTGACATCCAACACATTAAAAATATAGTCAACAAAACGGGACGGATTTCCAGTGGGAAAAAACTGACCATAAATTTTCTCAAAAATCTGAAAATAAAGTTTTTTCATCAAGAGATTTTCAAATACTTCATAAAGAAATGATTTTACAAGAAATCTTGAACAAAAATCGATTTTGTACGTTGCATCTCACTAATTATTACTACAGGTTTTTATATGTAGTTTATCACAAAGACCAAGTATTAATTAATAATTGTATTTTCCTTTTGAAAACATAGGTTTGGCATGGCCGAGTGATTAAGTTAGGTCGTTCGATTCACAATTTATGGGTCGTGGGTTTGAATCCCCATCACTGAACATGCTTGCCCTTTCAGCCGTAGGGACGTTATAAATGTATCGTTCAGTTCCACTATTTGTTGCTAAAAGAGCATCCCAAGAGTTGGCGGAGAGTGGTGCTGACTAGCTGCCTTTCTTCCCGTCTTCACTTCTAAATTAGGGACATCTAGCGCAAATAGCTTTCGTGTAGCTTTGAGCGAAACATAAAACACACATATCAAACTTTGAAAATAATATAATGAACTTACGAACTTAAGGAGTGAAATAGAGGTAATTGTTGCATCATTGGTGCAAAAGGAAGCGACGAAAGAAATTACACATGAGTTACTTAGACACAAAATAAACCCATCTACAGCTAACAGGGCTTAAACCTAAAGAATATCTTGAAACTTCACAGAAACAAGAGGTTTTCTATGAAAACAAGGTTCCGATTTTGATGATAAAATACGACTAGCTTAACGTTTGTTCTCCTCGAATTATCTACCAATAAATAAATCTTCGAAAACCCAAGTAAAAATTAATAATTCACGCGTTAAAGTCAACAGACAAACAGAGAATTGTTGCGCACTGTATGCTCAAATGGGCCGTTTCTTACTCTAAACGCACATGTAGTATATTTCTTTATTTACACTGTGGCACTCTTTGCGAAACGTTATCCACTAGTAAACCTCTCGTGTTTCTTTTAATTTCGCGCAAAGCTACACGAGGGCTATCTGCGATTGCCGTCTCTAATTTAGCAGTGTAAGACTAGAGGGAAAGCAGCTAGTCATCACAACCCATCGTCAACTCTTGTTTTGTTTGTTTTTGAATTTCGCACAAAGCTACTCGAGGGCTATCTGCGCTAGCCGTCCCTAATTTAGCAGTGTAAGACTAGAGGGAAGGCAGCTAGTCATCACCACCCACCGCCAACTCTTGGGCTACTCTTTTATCAACGAATAGTGGGATTGACCGTCACATTATAACGCACCCAGGCTGAAAGAGCGAGTATGTTTGGTGCGACGGAGATTCGAACCTGCGACCCTCAGATTGTGAGTCGTACGCCTTAACCCACCTGGCCATGCCGGGTCACACTAGTAAGTAAACCTTACTAAACGTAAGTAAAGTAAACGTTTTTAAAACACTTCCTAAAAAAGAATAGAGTTTTTATTCTTAATTTAGATGTACAATATTGTAATTATATATGTAAAAACGGCTGGTATGGGTAGATAAAGCTCTTTGTAGAGGAGCAAACATCAAAGAAGGTTGAAACGTTGTTCACTCCTCGACATAATCAGTGATATCGAGAAAACCCACTTGTAGAGAAATATAAATGTAAACACGGCTCGTTTGGGTTGAGAAAATTTTTTTTTACGTATAGAAGTGAACAACGTTTCGACCTTCTCCGGTCATCGTCAGGTTCACAAAGAAAGAAAGAGGTAACTGACCGGAAGCTGACCACAAGAAAAAAAAAATTTTCTCAATCCAAAGGAGCCGTTTTTACATATATATTTCTTTACAAGTGGGTATGATATAATCGTAACAATAACAGCTCTTAAAATGTGCATTTTAAGTAAGCTAACATTAAGGTAAGGCCGTTTCCAAAGAATATTTTGATCCCAGTAAGAATGTTTTAGATTTTCGATGCTTAAATTTTGGTGTTTTTAAGCGCCTTTGCAATTTTGTTTCAACTCATGAAAGTGTGTCAATTCAATTGTACTCCCATTACACGGACAGGGCAATGACCGAAAGCTTCAAACGTAGCTATTTGTAATTGATGGCGGGGTGCGGGGGAGGGTTGAGCAACCTCTCATGAGCATTCGCCAAACACAAACACGTGATCATTGGGGCAGTTGTAACCCTCTTATGTAATATTTTTAGTGATATATAGCGACTCGAACCTTGGATCCATCAGTAAGCGACCCGACATGTAAATGATTAGGTCATGCCCTGTTCTAGTTATATTCGCTAAAACTTCTAAGGAATTTGTAGGCAATCGGACATGAAATCAAACTAATACAGTTTGTAGAATATCACACGTCTGAAATTTTATCAGAATATTCAAACAAAACTTGTTTGGATCAAAATACCATTTCATTATTTAATAGGCCCCCCGCTAGTAAAGCGGTATGTCTCCGGATTTACAACGCTAAAATCAGGGGTTCGATTCCCCTCGGTGGGCTGAGCAGATAGCCCGATGTGGCTTTGCTATAAGAAAAACACACATTATTTAATAATTACCAATATTTAATACAAAAAATCAGTGAAAATAATCGTTTGAAAGTATGAGGAAAGAGAACATTGAAAGAAACAAACTGTTTTTCAAACTTTAATTGGCTTCAAGATTGGCATAAATTATTAAACAAATGATATATAATAATGTAAGAAACATAAATTGAAGGTATCTTAAAGTTTCCGTAAATCACAAAAAGGAAACTATGAAAATATGCATTGTTTATGAACGTAAAACTCATCAAACCCTTAACTCACCCCACCCCCCTACACTTTCTCCAGTTTAGGATATTATTTAGTCAAATGTAAGGTTTATACATTTGGAACTTTATAATTGCTACTGTGTCACTTTCCACTAGTCGTTTAATGCGTGTATTGTGTTATTCTAAGACGCTGTGATTATCCTGGCCCGGCATGGTGAGGTGGTTAAGGCACTCAACTCCTAATCCGAGGATCACGGGTTCGAATCCCCGTCGCACCCCACGTGCTCGCCCTTTCAGCCCTGGGTACTTTATAATGTGATGATCAATCCTACTATTAGTTGGTTAAAAGAGTTGGCGGTGGATTGTGATGACTAGCTGCCATCCCTCTGGTCTTACGTTACTAAATTAGGAATGGCTAGCACAGATAGCGCTCGTGTAGCTTTGCGCGAAATTCGAAACTAGCAAATAGAAACTGATTATCCTACCGATATGAACAGTACTAAAACAGTAAGGAAATAAATGTAATTTGGATTAAATTCTGTATTATATTTTTATCTATTCCCCTGTTATTTTAGTTACTTTTCTTATCGGTAGCACCTTAGAATAACACAATATTCTCTTTCCTCTGCTCGGCAAGGAAGGAAAGTTTTACAGAAAAATTAAAATGTTTTACTTCATTTGTATAAAACGGGGACATTTTCTGTAGGCGTAAAAAGAAATACAAGGCATGGGAATTTTTGGAACAGAATGTGAGAGTTTAGCATTACGAAGAAAAACAGTGTTATCTCCCGAATTCATTTATTATTATGTCATCGAAGGTTATTCCACGGGTAGACATAGGTTTTACAAATACTCGATGTGTTATTAAATCTCAACACAATATGGTACTCAACAACACATTTTTTGCAACACCTCCGTAAAAGAAATTTTATTATTATCAAAGAGTTTGTTTTAAATTTCGCGCAAAGCTACACGAGGGCTATCTGCGCTAGCCGTCCCTAATTTAGCAGTGTAATACTAGAGGGAAGGCAGCTAGTCATCACCACCCACCGCCAACTCTTGGGCTACTCTTCTACCAACGAATAGTGGAATTGACCATCACATTATAACGTCCCACGGCTGAAAGGGCGAAGATGTTTGAAGCGACGGGGATTCAAACCTGCGACCCTCGGATTACGAGTCGAACGCCTTAACTTACCTGGCCAGGTATCAAAGGGAAGTGACGTATTATAACGAGTGTTGCGAACACTAGCAACTTAGCCCCATACCATAATTATTTTCATTATTAGGACTAGTTGTTAACGTTAAGTCACAACGGATAATCTCTGTGTTCATAGCGACAAAATATTCCATCTATCCGACAAAATCTCGACGCTGATCCAATAACTAGCCAGCAGCTGTTGAAATTCAGTTAAGAATTAGCTGTCGTGTGCTTGTACCCACAACGTCTCAACATTCACTGCCTTTTGCTCTCTGCAGTCGGATATAACTTTAAATTAAACAGCCCTAGAAATTCTAAAAAGTAAAACTACCAGCCTCCTCCAGCTTGCTTAAAAAATGTACGTATAACTGAGAAAACCCCAGCTACCTAAAGTTAGTCCTAGCTAGTACGCCAAATGAAAAGTCCAAGAAAATTATAGTAAGTGTAAGCGAAGGATAACCTTGAGTAACTAGCGACCTCTAAGTTCTCCACGAAGTAGTTTCCACAATCTAGAATTTACTTTTTAAGAAAATTTCAAATTTGTTATTAAAAAACGTGTTCAAAATAATTTTATATACTAATCTTGCTAACCATTAACGTTCAATTTATTTACTAATAATATAACAGTATTTATAAAGAATAATACTGTTTTTGCAAACTGTTAAAAGTCCTTTTTTCATTTAGCGTACGTACAGGTATCAGGCTTTTAGTTGTGTCTCTGTTTTCTTTTAACAAAGCCACATCGGGCTGTCTGCTCAGTCCACCGAGGGGTATCGAACCCCTGATTTTAGCGTTGTAACTCCGAAGACTTACCGCTGTCATGTGGTTAAGCTAGTCTTAATGGCGTGTTTTTAGACTAGAGTGGGTATTGTGTGGCTACAATACACTGGGCGTTCGTGTGGACTATGTATCATGTGGTTAAACTTGGCTGGGTGTTGTCTGATTAAACTATATTGAACGTCCTGTTGTTATAGTAAACTTTGTTTCGTGTGGCTAGAGTAGAAAGGGTGTCATCTCGCTAAAGTAAACTGGATGTTCGTGTGATTAGACTAAACTAGAAGTCGTGTGGTTAGATTGTACTGAGTGTCCAGTACTTAGAGTAGACTGGTTGTTTGTGTGGTTAGACTAGACTAGTTGTCGTGAGGCTATACTAGACTGATTGTCGTGTGGTTAGAGAAGACTAGTTGTCGTGTGGTTAGACTAGACTAGTTGTCGTGAGGCTATACTAGACTGATTGTCGTGTGGTTAGAGAAGACTAGTTGTCGTGTGGTTAGACTAGACTAGTTGTCGTGAGGCTATACTAGACTGATTGTCGTATGGTTAGAGAAGACTAGTTGTTGTATGGTTAGACTAGACTAGTTGTCGTGAGGCTAGACTAGACTGATTGTCGTGTGGTTAGAGAAGACTAGTTGTCGTGTGGTTAGACTAGACTAGTTGTCGTGAGGTTAGACTAGACTGATTGTCGTGTTGTCAGAGAAGACTAGTTGTCGTGTGGTTAGACTAGACTAGGTTCGTGTGGTTTAGAAGTTGCTGAGATCTAATCCTCTTTGATCTAAAGAAATGAGGGAAAGAAACGGTCTATAAGTGGTCAAGTTGGTCTGGCAATCAACCAGTAAGGGCTAGTATCACATAATGATGAGTCGTAGAATCATGGAATAAATTATGTTAAACACTTTTGGAAAAGTTGAGACAATATTATAATTTCTCCGGTCTACATTAACCACGCCCTTTCAGATCCAAGAATTTGGTTTATTGGTGAACCACAGGCAAGAGTTGCCCCAGAAAGAAGTTAAAAAAGCCAGTGATTGTTGATCTTTAGGGCTCAGCCATAAGAAAAAAATACGGTTGTGTTATATGATCGTTACTTTCGTAAACTTTCTTATGTCATAAAATTTCTTTATATCATAAAACCTCCTTATGTCATAAAACTTCCTTATGTCACCGACATGTATTTTTACTTGAAGTCCATATATTTCATTCCTATGTTTCAACCTGTTGTAAGACTCAGTGTGAAAACATGACCAAAGAACTGTTTGAAGTTCAATATATCCATTTACGGTTTTTTTGTGTTATTCATTAAATATTAAAGAGCTGGTAACCAACAATTTCGGACCCACAACCGCTATAAATAGTTTATAAATGTGTTTTAAAAACCCATCGGTAGTTCTGGGGTTGACCCGTCTGTTATTTCATAGCAAACATATATTGTGTGTCAAGTACCCTAACCACCTGGCCACGCTGAGCCCCTACCAAACTCTGAAATACGAGTGAAAGAAATTATTTTTTGATCATGTGATCATCACAGATCTTACGTTTGGTACAACAGAAACTAGAAGTAACATTCAAGTTATTTTTATTAAGACATGAAACACACACCGTGCATTCGAAACAAGTCAATTTCAGTTATGGTTTCGCACGAATCGATATCTTGTGTTTCGTGGTACTGATACAAGCTCGTGTTCACGACGGTCACGTGCTAAGTACATGCGTTGTGAAACAATATACATATAGTCACTGGGAAATTTAATTTCTTAAACCAAATGCGTGAATAAGCAAATTCATACATACATGTTGTACATACACACTTACATTTATATATAAGCGACTATATGTAGAGGGCAAACGCGACGCGAATTTTTAATAAAAGGATAGCAAATCTACCGAGCGTCGTATTTTATCAGCACTTGATTTAACTCGCTGTTGGGAAACACGGAGATTAATAATATTTGCCGGAAATAATAAATCTTACGCATGATTCTCGATCTTCAGAGCTGCAGAAGGTGCCACAAGGCGCTAAAAATAGTCCCGTAACTCAAGTGTTTATAGTTCGTAATACGTCGCATTAAACTGACAAGTCTCGATACACGTGTTACACTAGCACAAAATCCGCGAATTTACAGCAATTGTACTGGTACTTATCACAAACTTGACAACCTTGAAAGAGTGACAGAAAAAAAAAAAAGAATTATATTTGGAAATCTCGTTGTTTAGTTCTCGGTGAACGACATTTTAAAACAATTGTAGATTCGTTCTCATCTAAATTCTTATCAGGTATTTTGGATTTGGAACGTAATAAGACAGGGGAGAAGAAACATCCTTCATTACTAGTGCCACTTAAGAATGTGGAAGATAATATGATTAGCTCAATTTCGCTTAAAACAGTGACTTACAACAAGAAAGAGTCATTCTGATTAAATCATCACTTCATCTTAAAACAGTGACTTACAATAAGACAGAGTCATTCTGATTAAATCACTTTATCTTAAAACAGTGACAAAGGGTAAGACAAAATCAATCTGATTTAATTACTTTATCTTAAAATAGTGAAGTACAATAATTTTGAATCAGTTTATCTTAAAATAGTAAATGACAAAAATATTGAGTCAATCTGATTGAATCAACTTATTATAAAATAATGTTATATAATAGGAGAAAAACAATATAATAAGCTAAATTTAACCTAAAATAATGCAATAAAGTCATGTAGAGAATTGTAACAATAAAGTCACGAAAGAGTTGTAACAATAAAGTCACGAAAGAGTTGTAACAATAAAGTTATGAGAGAATTGCAACAATAAAGTCACAAGAGTTGTAACAATAAAGTCATGAGAGAGTTGTAACAATAAAGTCACGAAAGAGTTGTAACAATAAAATCATGAAAGAGTTGTAACAATAAGGTCATGAGAGAGTTGTAACAATAAAGTCACGAAAGAGTTGTAACAATAAAGTCACGAAAGAGTTGTAACAATAAAGTCACGAAAGAGTTGTAACAATAAAGTCATGAGAGAATTAAGTAAGAGTCAATAAAGTCATGAAAAGAGTTGTAACAATAAAGTCATGTAACTTTAAGAAAGATGACTGATGCAAATAGTGAAAAGAACCATATCTCAGAAAACCAAGCAAAGTTTTGATAATATTACACATAAATAAAAGTTTCAGAAAGTCAGGCCACACATTCATTTTTAAACTAACTAATAAGTGTGCTGAACATCGAAACCACCAAAGTACAGAACGAAAGTGCTAACAAAATGTTGTGGTGGTTGTTTTTTATTAACTGAAAGCTCTCTCCGTTCTCTGTCCAGCACTGGTATAGAAACCCGGTTTCTAGCAATATAAGTCCTGCATGATAGAGAGATTGTGTTCGCAATATTAGAAAAATAAAAGTTAGGGCTAAAATACGTTCAAAACAAACGACTGTATGTTAGTCCAAGTATTTATAAGGTAATGAAGGATACAGAGAGGACTTTATGAATTACATATTCACAGCAACCATTAACGTCAACCACGAAGCCTAACATGTCGTCCTGTTTTGATACTGGACGTTGACATAAACAACAGTGCATTACGAAATAAATTATTAATATACTTTTATGACCGTCGTTGTGAAAGCGGCTCCAGAAGGAATAAATTCAACGACAATTTAAAAAAAAAATCCGAGAAAAATAAACATGTTTTATAGTTTCAGTTTTGTTTTCCCAACAAGCCATCTCGTTTGAAGATATATTTGTATATAGATCCACATTCGGTCTGCTCCATTTTGCCTGATCAATATCTTTCCTTGTGGCCTGAAAGACGCTTTACAGAATGGGTACACAGAACGGCGACAGTCATGTTTTTTTTTATATATAATAACGCAGGCAGAGTCTTGCGATGTTCGGTCCCAAGCTGGCGATTACCCTCTTCGCATCAAACAAGCATGCGTGATTCTCTTGTAGCTCTTTCGAATTATTACCCTTTTTAAATTACAGACTTCGGTGAATTGAGTACCGAGAATGTCGTCAAGATCGTCCTAGGCCGAATGACAGACTTTAGAACATCGAGATTGGGCTCGAGAATCTCTGGTGACGTCACAGATGTAACTTCACAAGCTTGGCGAGTCAGCGTAAAACCACATGCTCAAAGAAGAATTCACTAGTAATTGATGACGATTATAGACGTTCTAAAAGATTCTCTAAAGCGTGTAGAAAGAGCACGCGGTGACCTTTTCTCTTTCAAAATCCTGTCATATATTCTACTGACTTCATATCAGTGCTCTCTATTTTCAGATTTGTACAACTATAAAAAAAACGTGTTCATCGACTCTCTCATTAAAAACTTTCAGCAGTACGAAAACATTAATAAAATAGCCAAGAGATAAACCACTTATTACGTTAGGGCCCGGCATGGCCAAAGCGTGTTAAGGCGTTCGACTCGTAATCCGGGTCGCGGGTTCGAATCCCGCTCGCACCAAACATGCTCGCCCTTTCAGCCGTTGGGACTTTATAATGTGACGGTCAATCCCACTATTCGTTGGTAAAGAGTGGCCCAAGAGTTGGCGGTGGGTGGTGATGACTAGCTGCTTTCCCTCTAGTCTTACACTGCTAAATTAGGGACGGCCAGCAGCAGATAGCCATCGAGTAGCTATTCGCGAAATTCAAAACAAACAAAATATATGTTAATATGGTAATTAAGATGTCCTGTGTAAGCTTTAAAGAGGAAACCCGTATAGAAATATCTGCATAGTAAGTTTACCAAAATTATTGTCTTTTCTTTAACGTCAAAAGCACGCCTATAACACACAACAACAACACTGAAGAACATTAATCGATAGAACCTTCAACAACTGAATAATGTATCTGCGAACGTAAAAGCATCAGGCATGAATCACATTTAGTATTATCGTTTTGTCTGAAATTTTTGTATCACGTTTAAGGCTTAACTTTTCTTTAACACGCAGATGTATTTTACTTATGTATTCTCTGCCTTGTGTTTCAATACATTTCTTTAATATCCAAGCTTTTTTTCGATCATTTCATGTCAGGTTAAGCCAATAGGAGCTTACCTCTTTCGTCAAATGTGACCATCTGGGCAATCTTTGACGAAGTCTTTATACCTGAGTATGAAAGTGTGGCATGTCATTGGAATATTAAAAAAATTTACAAACCAAATCTTACACACAA
>NC_134834.1:20627061-20698354 GCF_004210375.1 Tachypleus tridentatus
GTCAGAAGACCATAAAATATTATCGCTAACCCAAAATTACCTGAATATCCAATTAGAAAACAACTGTAAGTAAAACAAAAACAAACTGGCACTTAAGCCTAATTTACCTGAATTTCCTGATGGAAAGCGGTCAAGTGGAGCAAGGAATCTGTCTTGCACGAATGTGGAATCCTTGCCGAGTGGTGGCCGAGTCTGAGTGAAACTCAATCACTTTCTTCGAGGTTTTGAAATCCAATATTCCTAGTGACAAAGAAAATGATATTATATTTAAGATATAATGTGGTTGATTAGATATTTTAACAGAAGTATCTATGGGATATTTAAAAAGTGTAAATTAAATAAAGTAATATCTTTAGATGCTCTAAAGACTTTGTTTATTCACAGGTACGTCCCTCAATATCCTTTATAAGTGCATCTAAGCCTATTCTTGCTTAAAGTCCTAGAATAGACTTCAATGTAACGTGTATAAGATGGGTCGTAACTGAACTAATCGCCAGCAGATGCGTCGCATGAAACATGGAAGCTAACAATAAGACTGGATATCCAATCTGCCTCAAGCATCATCACTATCGCTAGTCCTTTTCAATATCTATAGAATGGATCTAGTCCGCTATAATAGTCCAATTAGATCTTGTGTTTTGCTATTTGCTGACATTTTGTGCAAGATAAAGGCTCTAGCAAAACTGAAATCGAAAGCAGGATACAATCAGTCTCAAGTGAGATGAGCAAATGATACAGGAATGGTCATCAGTCTTCCACCAGGACAGATCCTCACCATTCTTTGTGTATACTGTTATCCTTCTCAAATAAGAATGGAGTACCAGGTATAACCATTGGTTGCCAATAAACCTTTTACAACTAATAACATCATGATGACCTGAGCTATCAAAGACATCACTACACTTAAAGTTACAACAATAAAGAGATCATGAGATCATTAGATGCTAATGTTTTACCGAAATCTTATCCACTCCATCTTGAATTATACATTACCTACGATAATTATGAATACTACATAGATAAATAAGATTAAAAAGATATAAAATAGTTTTAAGACTGGTGAAAGGGTGTACCTCAGCCTCCCATAAAGGCCCTGTTGCATCCTTATTATCCTTAGCAATATTACAGAGCACCAACAGTGTTTATGAGCAAAATTTTCATTTGAGTCTTCTATTTTAAGGAGTGTCATTTCATTACTGATACACTGGCCTTTTTTAGTTGGGGCATTCCAGATGCACAATAACACTGGAAATACCAAACAAGCAAAGTTTTTCCTAAAATATACATCAGAAGACAGTCGTGGATGGGCAAGCGCCATAAAGTCACCACTTCATCTCAAATTCTCACATGTTGAACAAATGTCTGGCAAAACTTGGGTCTATTAAAGTCAACTTATACAAAAAAAGGTAGAAGATAAGCAAGGAGTGAAGCAAAATAAAGCCTATAAACACCTTGTTTTAAACTATGTTGGACGGTCACCTGTCATCATGGCCACAAATGATTCTTACACCACAGATGACGAGGAAACTGGTTCGGCATTCATTGACTCACGGAACAATAACATTCTGATAAGACTAATGGAGCATTTAATTTTTCCACGAGCAAAAAAAGTATGAAGATGACAGTCATAAAGACAGCCTTTTGTGGGCTGAAAGCAATGAACCATATATAAACGTAATATCTTTGGCTGCTTTCGAGTGATTGTTCTCCAGGTGAAAGGTAGAAAACAGATTAACTTCATGGTAATACCATCACATCGTTTTAATTCCAAGTGGAATTAAAGTTAAACAAAGATTACGAAGAACTTGCAAAAGGAACCCGTTTGTTAAATACAGAACAAATATACTGCGTTAGTAAGACATGAAAGAATTCTTTACAGACATCCAGATGAAACGAGTCTTTAAGAAACCAAGTACCTTATGATTTAGCTTGGTAAAACAAGAGAAAAGTAATCACAGTATACAACAGACACTTCTCATATATCATGAGTAAAGAAACATGTTTCTGTCTCCCGCGAAAATATCTGCTTCTACGTGAGGGTCACCATCTGTGAACACAATCGTTGGAATTGTCACCCAATACTCAATTCTGAAATGGAATATTTTGAGAAAAAAAAGACAAAAATTTCCTTCTGGGATGTCTTGTAAATATACATACTCAAATATTCGTTAATTTTGTGAATATACGATCTAGTAAATAAACAATTTGTTTTCCTCTCAACAAATAATCCTATAAGTAGACATACAGAAATAATTACGTTATTATTAGGAAGTCTTTAATTATGGTACTATTTGGCACTTTTGGATATGTTTACGTTTTTGTTAAACTTACATTTATGTAAACATAAGATCATTGTAAAAGGCTGTCCACAAAACGAGTTTAGAACAGTTTACTGTTTATGTAATTATCACCTTTCTGTTGCCATTACATTATTTCTCGTTCGTGGGCTGGCTCCAGCGAGATTATACGTTTTATTATAGGTCCTGATTATCCCAGAAACATGTAAAGAAATAAAGGAACTTGGTTATTTACTCGATTCTCCAACAGGGAGCGCTCCACACAATGTTTCGCCATCCACACGCAGATAGTCGTACCGACAATCTTCGTTACCCTCAACATCAAAAGTGAGAAACGTCAGCTCGAGCTGACATATATTATTTTGACGGTAGATGGCGTAACGGCAGTCACGGTTGTTGGGATATTCGCGAGGATACTCTTCGCTCGTGATGTCAAATTCCAACTCTCTGAAATTTTCATGGCAGTCTCTAGACAACGGTGTTGTAAGGGTCGGGGCGGAGGTTTGAGAACATTCTTCCTGAGTTATTCTCATTCGAAATCCAGGACGGGAGCTGGCAGAGTCAGTCCGAAAGTGGATCACTTTCTCAAACGACTGGAAATCGTAAGTCCCTAGAAAACGAAGTCAAAAGCAACAAGTAATAAAACTGAAAGTATCTGCTACATTCCTTTCTATTTGAATATTTATGCTTTCTGCTTTTCTATTATTATTTCCTAAGACTGGAAAGGTATTCCAGGACAACTCAGTTTCTATGGTGGGTATAAAAGTTAAGCAAAAACCTCTAAATCCTTAACTACTAAAGAATATTTTATGAACTACTTAATATCAGCTAACATAAATACACACATGCTGAATGAACAAAGGTTTTTCAGCCGTCATCATGTTTTTAATGGGTACAAGTCACGTTAACTGTTACTTTAATTACTTCTAATTACCTCTAGTGTGGTGTTTTCACAACAACACAACACAATTTTTTGCTATTGTATTGCGGTAAATCTAAGCAAACATTAACCATAAACTGTCTACAGTGCTGTACAAACGTGTTAAGACAAGATAATATGTTATCAATCTTTCATGCCATAACAGAATGTAAATTCAAACACTATGGTTATGCTTCACCGCCCCCTGTTGACAACTGAAAGAACCAGGGTGAGAATACTTATCATAATTCAGAATTCCCATATACTTGTATTGTTTGTTTGTTTTGAATTTCACACAGGGCTACTCGAGAGCTATCTGTGCTAGCTGTCCCTAATTTAGCAGTGTAAGACGAGAGGGAAGGCAGCTAGTCATCACCACCCACCGCCAACTCTTGGGCTACTCTTTTACCAATTATCGTAATTCAGAATTCCCATATACTTGTATTGTTTGTTTGTTTTGAATTTCACACAGGGCTACTCGAGAGCTATCTGTGCTAGCTGTCCCTAATTTAGCAGTGTAAGGCGAGAGGGAAGGCAGCTAGTCATCACCACCCACCGCCAACTCTTGGGCTACTCTTTTACCAATTATCGTAATTCAGAATTCCCATATACTTGTATTGTTTGTTTGTTTTGAATTTCACACAGGGCTACTCGAGAGCTATCTGTGCTAGCTGTCCCTAATTTAGCAGTGTAAGGCGAGAGGGAAGGCAGCTAGTCATCACCACCCACCGCCAACTCTTGGGCTACTCTTTTAGCAACGAATAGTGAGATTGACCGTCACATTATAACGCTTCACGGGTGGAAGGGCGAGCATGTTTGGTGCGACCGGGATTTGAACCCGCGACCCTCGGATTACGAGTCGAACGTCTTAACACACTTGTACCAAGGACGTGTTATAAGGACTCTACCTGAATGAACATACTGATCAAACTTAGTGTCTGAAATAGCTGTCATCATGCGGTATCTTAACTATATAGAAATAAGCTAGAATATGGTACCGGTATATGCCAGAAAAAATCAGTTAAATAGCAATCCACAAATAAACCTTAAACGTATAAAAAAATAACACTATATATTAAGATTTTTGTGTCATGCATTGGTCCAAAAAACGTAATTGTTTCTTTGTTGTTTTTTTTAATTTCGCGCAAAACTACACGTGGTTTCACCTGTGATTTATCTTCCATTGTGCTTTGAAAGTAGCCTGAAATTTAATTTTTGTCTTTGTTCTGACACTTTTGCACAGCACTACAAATAATTTCGAGTATATAGTTTTTGTTATCACACAAAAAGATATATTAATTGAATAACAGGAGTTGTTAAAGCTGAATTAGGCCAGAGCTAGTTTAATTCAAATGCTGAGCTACTTGTGGACATCACTGGCCAGTCCTTTTGTCATTAGGTGCACATGATGAAAATCAAACAAAAATTACGCTCTGACAATAATGTGATGCCGGTAACAGTGTTTAGCAGGTCAGTTGTTTATGATGACAAAATAATATTATCAGTGTTACACGTGTACTGTAGCAGCAGAGGGAGACAAACCATGTTTCTAATGATCAGATATTCTTCATAATGTCAAAAGAGAATCGTAAATAGTCGCGGAATTTGAAATTCCTCCAGGCGGAATTAGAATAAATCTATGACACCTTGGGCGTGGTCAAATACACCAATCGAAAGAAATTAATCTTCTAACTCCAAAACTGTAATTGTGTTATAAATTAGACAATAGATAACGGAGCTATGAGTTAAACGTTTGTACTTGGGAAAACAACAACAACAAACAAACTGAGAGCCGTTATGCCGCGGCTAAAAAGTATTACAAGCAATGCTCTGAACGGGTAACAAAGTTTGTTTGTTTGTTTGTTTTTGGAATTTCTCACAAAGCTACTCGAGGGCTATCTGTGCTAGCCGTCCCTAATTTAGTAGTGTAAGACTAGAGGGAAGGCAGCTAGTCATCACCACCCACCGCCAACTCTTGGGCTACTCTTTTACCAACGACTAGTGGGATTGACCGTCACATTATAACGTCCCACGGCTGGGAGGGCGAGCATGTTTAGCGCGACGCGGGCGCGAACCCGCGACCCTCGGATTACGAGTCGCACGCCTTACGCGGTCGGCCATGCCAGGCCGAACGGGTAACAAATTCTTTGTTTTAATATTCGCCATCTAGAGGAAAGTTTATCTTTAGTGACAGAAACGTTGAAACTACACTGAATCCCCGAAATTATTTTTAGGTTTTTAAGCAGGAAGTAAAATATACTTATGATAAAAATCGTGATAAATTTCATGAATTGGTTTATTATAATAACACATATGGTGACTCAAATACAATAACAATCTATTAATTTACAGGAGTGTCTGTGCGTGGGTTATTTTTTTAGGTCCAAGCCGCACAATGGACTACTTGAGCTCTGTTCACTGCACTGCTAGGAATCGAACTCCGGATTTAGCGTTTTAATTTTGTAAACTTAAAAACAACAACTATTAAACGCATGTTACTTTTTATTGGATAACATTTTATATCGTAGGGTTTCTTTACAACACTTACTAGAAGTTCCAGCTGGTAAGGTTCCACAAAGTTTTTGCCCATCTACATCTAGGTAGTCGTATTCACAGTCGGTGCTGGATTCAACATCGAAGTCCAGAAACTGTAGTCTCAAAGAGCACACGTTGCTGTTGTAACGACGGATAACGTAGCTGCAGTCCAGATTGTTGTCATAGTTTTGGGGGTAGTTTACACTGCTCAGATAGAATTCTTTTCGGGTGTACACGTCGCTACAGAAACTGTTGTCGGGTAGAAATGGTGTCCTGGTTGTAAAAGTCTCACACTCTCTTTGTAGCACGTGGATTTTGTAGCCCTTGTCATTGCGACGATCATTAGAGTGAAATGACAACACCTTCGCTGCTTCGAAAAATTCAATAGTCTCTGGAAACACAAACATACTTTGATTAAAGATAGATACAAAAAATTACCACCGAAAGACGCAAAGCTATCGTATAACTCAATTACTTTCAACAACAAGGTTATCATATTTTTGTTAATATTACTTTTAATGTATGTTTGTGTGTGTTTTTTCTTATAGCAAAGCCACATCGGGCTATCTACTCAGCCCACCGAGGAAAATCGAACCTATGATTTTAGCGTTGTAAATCGGGAGACATACCGCTGTACTAGCGAGGGGCATTACTTTTAATTGCTCCACAGTGGCACAATGGTATGTCTTCGGATTTATCCTACTAGAAACCGTGTTTTGATACCCGTGGTGGGCATAGCACAGATAGCCCTTTATGTAACTTTGCGCTTAACAACAAGAACTAAAAAAACTACTTTTTTATCTTTCCCCTGATAGAACTTCGTTAACTTTATGGACTTACAACTCTAAAATTCGGGGCTTGATTTACCTCGGTGAACACAGCAGAGAAATACAAACGTGGTTTTGCTCTATAACAAACAGACTAAAACTTTAAAATGCTCCAACTTACGTCTGGTGTTTTCTCTCAGCTTGCCACACAGTCTATCTCCGTTCACTTCCAGATAATCATCAGAACAGTCAGGACTTTGCTGAATGTTAAAGTCTACGAACGTCAGTTCCAGTCTACAGACGAGGCCGTTATATTTCACTACGGTGTAGCGACAGTTCAACTTGTCATTGTAGTTGTTTGGGTAGTTCACGCTAGTTATTTCAAATTCCAGGGCTGTAAACCTTTCGTTACAAAATGTTGGACCCACAAAGGGAGGAGACGTTGCTGTGGGAATGCATTCCTTCTGAGTTACCCGGATATGAAAGCCACGACTTGTAACTAAAGCGTCACTATAAAAATGAATTAAGGTGCGCCGACCTCGAAACTCGAAAGTTCCTGATAAAAAACAAAATAAAAAAATTACAAATTCAAAATATTAGAATATTCTGGATGCCAACCCGTTTTGTTTTGTTTTTACTTCCGTAGATAATTACTAAATATATATATATAACTTCTTAATGTCGTTTCATCTGTACCGATTTCAAAATGGAGATACACAGACTTTGGGAACTCAAACATCCAGGTACGTAGAACAACATATATGATGGGTTTGACAAATTAATTAGCATCTACATTATGTACCATGACTTACTGTTGTTTTTTGGCACAAGTGAATTGTATTTCACCATTAAAAACGTTTTAAAAATTATAGTACACTTATATTTCACTAGGTTTCCATGAATATATTATTTATATCTGAATATAAAACGCACCCATGCTTGCGATATAGGTCGATTTGGTATTTTAGTAATAGAAAAGATAAAAAAAAACGTTCTATTAGACGTGTTTGAGATTCTTCAAATATGACGAACGGTTCTATCGATTATTTAAGCACGTGTCCAGTTACATTTTACACCATAGAAACCGGAATACGAAGCTAAGTTCTTACAGGTTTGTTGTGAGCTTGTGATTGGTTGAAGCATGCTAATGACTTGTAGTAACAGTTTGAGTTAATGGTGAAAAGATACGACGAATTTTTTACACGCCACTTGAGTGAAACAAAAAGAGAAATTGGATATTATTTTATATATGTTTCAAAGGTTATTAAAATACATTTTTCTGAAAATCGTTTTTTTAATGTATCTCTTGAAGAATCCGTTGTTTTTTATCTGAAAATGATTTGTTTTACAACTTCAATGTCGGATGATAAACCAGTTAGATTCTATCTAATCAATTTCAAGAAGAAATGTGTAAGAAACCGAAGATTATGAAATGCTTTAGACGTCATTCATATGCATGTGGGACATGTACTAAACTGTAGCTCACTATTATCATTCATGTGTCATATGTATGAAACCGTATCTCATTATTATTATTCGTGTGACACATGTATGAAAGTATATCTCATTATTATTATTCATGTGACATATGTATGAAACTATACCTCATTATTATTATTCATGTGACATATGTATGAAACTATACCTCATTATTATTATTCATGTGACATATGTATGAAAGTATACCTCATTATTATTATTCATGTGACATATGTATGAAACTGTAGCTCACCATTATTATTCATGTGACATATGTATGAAACTATACCTCATTATTATTATTCATGTGACATATGTATGAAAGTATACCTCATTATTATTATTCATGTGACATATGTATGAAACTGTAGCTCACCATTATTATTCATGTGACATATGTATGAAACTATACCTCATTATTATTATTCATGTGACATATGTATGAAACTATACCTCATTATTATTATTCATGTGACATATGTATGAAACTATACCTCATTATTATTATTCGTGTGACATATGTATGAAACTGTAGCTCACCATTATTATTCATGTGACATATGTATGAAACTATACCTCATTATTATTATTCAGGTGACACATGTATGAAACTGTAGCTCACCATTATTATTCATGTGACACATGTATGAAACTGTAGCTCACCATTATTATTCATGTGACATATGTATGAAACTATACCTCATTATTATTATTCATGTGACATATGTATGAAACTGTAGCTCACCATTATTATTCATGTGACATATGTATGAAACTATACCTCATTATTATTATTCATGTGACATATGTATGAAACTGTAGCTCACCATTATTATTCATGTGACATATGTATGAAACTATACCTCATTATTATTATTCATGTGACATATGTATGAAACTGTAGCTCACCATTATTATTCATGTGACACATGTATGAAACTGTAGCTCACCATTATTATTCAGGTGACATATGTATGAAACTATACCTCATTATTATTATTCATGTGACATATGTATGAAACTATACCTCATTATTATTATTCATGTGACATATGTATGAAACTGTAGCTCACCATTATTATTATTCATGTGACGTATGTATGAAACTGTAGCTCACCATTATTATTCATGCGGCATATGTATGAAACTATACCTCATTATTATTATTCATGTGACATATGTATGAAACTGTAGCTCACCATTATTATTATTCATGTGACATATGTATGAAACTGTAGCTCACCATTATTATTCATGCGGCATATGTATGAAACTATACCTCATTATTATTATTCATGTGACATATGTATGAAACTGTAGCTCACCATTATTATTATTCATGTGACATATGTATGAAACTGTAGCTCACCATTATTATTCATGCGGCATATGTATGAAACCGTAACTCATTATTATTTCTCATGTAACATGTGTATGAAACTATAGGTTATCAAAGACCCCAGCTATTACTGCTAGACACGTTGTACAGTCATGTGAAAAAGTTAGGATACCCTATGAAAGCCTGTGTATTTTTGTAACAATTTTGGATATATAGATATTTAATCTCAATTTTAACAATACTGAGAGATTATAGAAATATAACTAAACAATTACAACAGAAGAAAAGACTTCTCAAGATCTTCGGTAAATGTAATTCTACAAAAATGCATATTCTAACTGAGGAAAACGTTAGGACACCCTACCCCCTAATAGCTAGTGTTACCCCCTTTGGCTGAAATAACTGCAGTGACACGCTCCTTGTAGCCATCTATCAGTCTCTGACATCGGTCTGAAGAAAGTTTGCCCCATTCCTCAATGCAGAATTCTGTCAGCTGTGAGATGTTTGAGGGGTTTCTTGCATGTACAGCCCAGTTCAAGTCACCTCAAAGCATCTCAATGGGATTAAGATCTGGGCTTTGACTCGGCCATTCCAGGACTCTCCATTTCTACGTTTTCAGCCAGTCCTTGGTGGACTTACTGGTATGTTTTGGGTCATTGTCGTGTTGCAGGGTCCAGTTCCTCTTCAGCTTTAATTTTCTTACAGATGGTCTCACATGATCCTCAAGCACCCTCTGATACACAGTAGAATTCATGGTAGATTCTATGATTGTGAGCTGTCCACGTCCTGATGCAGCAAAGCAGCCCCAAACCATGGCACTTCCGCCTCCATGCTTTACAGTTGGTATGAGGTTCTTTTCCTGGAATGCTGTATTTGGTTTACGCCAAACATGTCCTCTGTTCTGGTGTCCAAATAATTCAAATTTGGACCCATCTGTCCAAAGAACAATATTCCAGAAGTCCTGGCTTTGTCTACATTCTCTCCGGCAAACTTCAGTCTAGCCTTGATGTTTCTCTTGGAGAGCAAAGATTTCCTCTTTGCACACCTCCCATACAAGTTACACTTGTGCAGTCTCTTTCTGATTGTAGAGACATGCACTTTCACATCAACAGTAGCCAGAGCCTGCTGTAGGTTTCGTTCTGACATGTTAGGGTATTTGGAGACCTCTTTTAGCATCTTGCGGTCTGCTCTCGGGGTGAACTTACTCGATCGACCAGACCTGGGCATGTTGGAAGCTGTTTTAAAAGCCCTCCATTTGTTGACTATTTTCCGGACAGTGGAATGGTTGACTTCAAAATATTTTGGGATATTTTTAAACCCCTTACCAGACTCATAAGCTGCTACAATTTTCTTTCTGAAGGCCTCAGACAGCTCTTTTGTTCTCACCATGGTGCTCACTCTCACTTCAGCAGTCAGGATCACACCAAACTTAATATCTGAGGTTTAAATAGGGCAAGCCTCATTCAAAATGCACGATCTTCTAATCATGTGCACCTGGGGTGATACATCAGTGTATGAGTTGAGCCATTTTAAGTGGGAATAAATGTGGGGGTGTCCTTACTTTTTCCTCAGTTAGAATATACATCTTTGTAGAATTACATTTACAGAAGATCTTGAAAAGTCTTTTCTTCAGTTTTAATTGTTTAGTTATGTTCCTGTAATCTCTCAGTATTGTTAAAATTGAGATTAAATATATATATATCCGAAAATGTTACAAAAATACACAGGCTTTCATAGGGTGTCCTAACTTTTTCACATGACTGCATGTAACATTTGAAACACAAGGTTATGAAATACTCTTGCAACCACTGTTACAAACGCACCATAGTATGTAATTGGTTAAATATTGTTGAGTGAAAAACTGTAGGATGAGTTACTATGTGATGTAAATTAGATGAGTTGAAGAATAGTGTTTATAACAGTGTTATAGGTATCAACTGATGATGTGAAGATGTTATGTTGTGACGGCTCTTACTGGAAAGAAAGAGATCGTTATTAAGGTTGCACATCATTACACGTAACACATTCATTTGACGAGAATCGAAGTTTAATAATAAACATCAGAACGACAGCAATGAGAACAAACACTTGACACGTGTGTGTTCAGTAACAAATATCACAACGAGAACAAACACTTGACACGTGTGTGTTCAGTAACAAATATCACAACGAGAACAAACACTTGACACGTGTGTGTTCAGTAACAAATATCACAACGAGAACAAACACTTGACACGTGTGTGTTCAGTAACAAATATCACAACGAGAACAAACACTTGACACGTGTGTGTTCAGTAACAAATATCACCGCACAACAAAGTTTTTGTTTCTTGAACACTGTTGAGTGTCCATTATAGATTCTTTGCTGCTGATCACAAAAATCACATCCAAATTTGCCCATCACGTTTCACTGAAATCTTGAGTTTTGTCATTTTTTTCTTATATTTATGTCCACAAATTTTCGTTTCTGTGAGAAACCTATGAACAACGTTTTGTACAGTCTGGGCATGTTCAGGCATGAAATCAGGCCAGGTTGGAAGCTGTTCTGTGGAAGTATGCAGCCCGGGCATGCCTGAGCAGGCCGAAGCCAGCTTAACACTGTATCAGCAGGCTACAAAAGTGGCTTGCATACACAGATGCTGCTCATTGGATTAATATAGACCTTATGGCGTGTACGTATTGTTTCAGAATATAGCATTGTCTCAGTAGCACTGTAACAAGTATGTTAGATGTTATAGACGTTTTACAGGACTATTGGTGTCGGTCAATATGTCTCGTCAATGTCGTAACAGCCGCGATACATTCTGCTATATTTGTGGCGAGTATATGCTTGTTCATCAGAGACGCTCAATGACTGCTCTTGTGAAGAAAGCATATCATCTGTACTTCAGTTGTAAAATTGGTGATCAAAACCAGGAATGGACGCCTCACATTTGTTGTGCAACATGTGCTGTCTGTCTGAGAGCTTGGCTCAGAGGCACTCGAAAGACAATGCCGTTTGCTGTCCCGATGATATAGCGAAAACAGAAAGACCATGTGACGGACTGCTACTTCTGTTTGACCAATGTGTCTAGTTTCTCTGTCAAAAACAAGAAGTCAATTGAATACCCTAATCTGCCTTCAGCAACGCCACGTGGCGACAATCTTCCAATTCCGAAACCACCAGAGGAATGGACCTCAGACGAACCACATGAAGAAACTACAATGCAGGGAACTGGCAGTGATATTGATCCGGATTTTGAACCGAGCTCCTTAGGTGATCCACATCTCATAACACAGTCAGAATTAAACGATCTGATCAGAGATTTTGGTCTGTCAAAAGCAAAAGCCGAATTGCTGGGGTCGAGACTACAGGAATGGTGTTTGCTGTCACCAGGTATGAAAATTTCTGTTTTTAGAAGCCGCCAGAATGATATAACCAAATTCTTTGCACAAGTTGACATCGAAGGATTGTTCTCTGCTTCGGGTTGTGACCATGACCCGCAAGAGTGGCGTCTCTTTATTGATTCATCAATGTTAAGCCTCAAAGCTGTTATGTTACATAATGACAACGTTCACCCTTCAATACCTGTTAGCTATGCAGCAGACATTAAAGAAACCTACGAGAACATGGAAATGTTGCTGAAGCACATCCAGCATAACAAGTACAACTGGAATATCTGTGGAGATCTGAAAGTCGTTGCTCTATTACTGGGACTGCAGCTCGGCTGTACAGTATACTGTTGTTTCATCTGTGAATGGGACAGTCGTGCCAAAGAGTCACATTATTCTAGACAGAGCTGGCCACTCCGTAAAAAGTTAGTTCCAGGACAGAAAAATGTGGCGCATGAACCGCTTGTCGACCCGGCAAAGAATTTTTTGCCTCCTCTTCACATAAAATTGGGACTTATGGAGAATTTCGTGAAAGCAATGAACAAAGAAGGCAAAGGTTTTCATTATTTAAGACAGATGTTCCCAAGAATAACTGAGGCCAAGATTAAAGAGGGCATTTTTGTTGGCCCTCAAATCAGATATGTTATGAGTGACAAGCGGTTCGAAGATCTGTTAGTTGGGCCGGAAAAGATTGGCTGGAAAACCTTCAAAGACGTTGTTGACAATTTTCTTGGCAATTACAGAGCCCCACATTACATTCGGCTGGTAGACAAACTTCTCAAAGCATACAAAACAATGAAGTGCAACATGTCACTAAAGATTCATTTCCTCCACTCACACTTGGACTTCTTCCCCGCAAATCTCGGTGCTGTCAGTGAAAGGTTTCACCAGGACATTGCTACAATGGAAAAACGATATCAGGGCAACTGGAATCCGTCAATGCTTGTTGACCACTGTTAGACACTGCAACGTGGTGCACCGGACATTGAATACAAACGAAAATCAGGAGCAAAACACTTTTAATTATGTTGAACTTAATAGTGTATTAGAAACATAAACGCAATTAAATACGTTATTGCCGGTAAACAGTTAACTGTCTATTTCTCAGAGTTCCTACGTGATGAAGCTAAACCAAAACTATATTTGTACATACTCACCAGACACCTGTCACAATCAGCAAAAACTTTTCAGGAAGCAAAACGTTTCAAAAAATTGTTGTGCAGTGTATTTCGTACGCGAGTGTTCAGTAACAAATATTTGGTACGCGAGTGTTCAGTAATAAACACTTGACACGTGTGTGTTCAGTAAGAAACATTTGACACGTGTGTGTTCAGTAAGAAACATTTAATTTTTGAACGTTTCAGAAAATATTGTTGTTTTTTTGTAATTGAGCACAAAGCTGCACAATGGCCTATCTGTGATCTGCTCACTACAGGTATCGAAACCCGGTTCTTAACGTTGTAAGTCTGCAGACATGACGCTGTGCCACTGGAGGCGTTTCAGAATATAAATATTCCATCTTTAGCAAGCTATATTGAACAGGGTGAATTTATAGGTACAAACAATTATAAATCTAAACATTCTATAAAAGTGATTATAGTTTTTTTGGAATGACGAGAAACCCATTTGAAGTGAAAATAATCTCAGGACGGCTGGTATGGGTATCAACACTGATAAAGCGGAGAACAACGTTTCTTAGGTCATCTTCAGGTTGAGAAAAAAGTTAACCTAACAAGGTCGAAAGATTGTTTTCTGCTTTATCAGTAAAAAGTGTCAATACTTGTACCAGCCGTCCTGAGATATATAATTATAGTGTTGCCAATGTAAGCAGCACTGCAGCAGCCGCATGTGTATTTATACACGATCTAGAATCGTAAACAGATACACACGTGGTAGAATTCACATTCACAAAATTTTACGCCAATTACACATGTGTAATTACAATTACAAACATGTGGGACTATCAAATAGAGCTGATAAACAATACCATACCCACAATCCATAAATACCAAACAAAGATCAAACTAACCTCATCCTTATGCTCTGAACTTTTAATTACGGAAAGTGTATCTATTACAAATGTACTCCCAACTTTAAATAATAACACAACTTCACTACAATCGAATCTGTTCTTAACACTTGTATAATATTGATTCATTATCCACTTCTTTGTTTATTTGCCTGTGTTTTGGTTTACTTTATTATATTATTCTGTAGTCTAATTACTTTTTAATAAAGTTATTAACTTTCTAAGTTTCTGTACTTAATAATTCACCATGTTCAATACAGCTTGCCGAAGACGTAGTATAATATATATATTCCGAAACGTACAAGAACTAAATGTTTGTAACCGTAGACACACGTGTCAAACGTTCATTGGTGCTTCCGTCGTTCATTTCGTGCATTACGGTGAAAAGTGAACACGATAATACACATTGACCACGTGAGGAAGTACATGTCTGTGGTGAAAACGATGTCGTTGTTGTTTGGAATTTCACACAAAGCTACTCGAGGGCTATCTGTGCTAGCCGTCCCTAATTTAGCAGTGTAAGACTATAGGGAAGGCAGCTAGTCATCACCACCCACCGCCAACTCTTGGGCTACTCTTTTACCAACGAATAGTGGGATTGACCGTAACATTATACGCCCCCACGGCTGGGAGGGCGAGCATGTTTAGCGCGACGCGGGCGCGAACCCGCGATCCTCGGATTACGAGTCGCACGCATTACCCGCTTGGCTATGCCAGGCCGAAAACGATGTCATAAAGTGTTTTGGTATAACATTCATATGTCAGTATACGTAATTTTTCATATGCACATTTTTCATATGCCTTTGTTCACATATATTTCGGTTAAACTGCGAGCTACTTAGATAAATTTAATATGATAGTTTAACAGGAAATGCAGGTACTTACGAACAGTTCCACGCCTGACATCTCCACAGATTAACTCGTTATTAACTTGAAGTGAATCGTGAAGACAGTCTGGTCCGTTCTGAACAGAGAAATCTAAAAACGTAAGTTCCAAAGAACAAACGTCATCACTGTACTTTTTAATATTGTAGTGACAGCTCAGCAGGTTTTCGTAGTCTCCAGGATAGTTCACTGAAGTCAGCTCGAACACTCGGTCACTGAAATCCTGATCACAGGTTCGTCTTCTGGGAAGCAACGGCCTTTCTGTTCCAGTTTCACACTCTCTTTCATGAGCTTGAATGAAAAATCCTGGCCTGGGATTAGCTCCATCGGAATGAAAGTGAAAAATTTTTTCATCTGTTTTAAAGTCGATATTACCTGCGTAACGATAAAGATAGGAATTTAGTCACACGAAGAAAACAAACAAACCAGTGGCAGAGCGCTATGCCTGTGGATTATAATATTAGAAACCGGATTTCGAAACACGTGATGGGTGGAGTACTGAAAGCCCTTTGCGTATCTTTGTGCCTAACTAGAAACCAACAAATAAATTAATTTACGGGTAGTTTTATATCTCAGTTGTTATGGCGCCAGTTAATTAAGTGTTGGAAAAATCAGATGATCCGTTTGATGAATTAAATTAGGCCTAGCTGTGTACCTTAAAATGAATAACAGTTAATCCAATCCGAACCTTTGAGGCAGAGGGCACATTCAACCAAACAAACATATTAATTTACGGGTAGTTACTATATCTTAGTAGTCATGGCGACATCTTAATTAATTATTAGAAAATTCGGATTATCTGTTTGATGAATTAAATTAGGCCTAACTGTGTACCTTAAAATGAATAACAGTTAATCCAATCCAAATCTTTGAGGCAGAGGGCAGTGTCAAACAAACAAACAAACATATTAATTTACGGGTAGTTACTATATCTTAGTAGTCATGACGACATCTTAATTAAGTATTAGAAAATTCGGATTATCTGTTTGATGAATTAAATTAGGCCTAACTGTGTACTTTAAAATGAATAACAGTTAATCCAATCCAAATCTTTGAGGCAGAGGGCAGTGTCAAACAAACAAACAAACATATTAATTTACGGGTAGTTACTATATCTTAGTAGTCATGGCGACATCTTAATTAAGTATTAGAAAATTCGGATTATCTGTTTGATGAATTAAATTAGGCCTAACTGTGTACCTTAAAATGAATAACAGTTAATCCAATCCAAATCTTTGAGGCAGAGGGCACTGTCAACCAAACAAGCAAACATATTAATTTACGGGTAGTTACTATATCTTAGTAGTCATGTCGAGAGCATTATTAGAAAAATCAGATGATCTGTTTGATGAATTAAATTAGGCCTAACTGTGTACCTTGAAATGAATAAAAGTCAATCCAATCCAAACCTTTGAGGCGGAGGGCACTGTCGACTGGTTCTTTTTTTCTCCAAAATTATTGAGGGATATATTTGAGGCTCGGGGGGGGGGGGTATAGCAACTGAGCTTTTACCTTTATGCGTGAATAGTGCGAGTGTTCGAATTACCAAATGCCTATTTTAATGCGCGTATGTGTGTGTGTATGTATACACCCTAAAGAAATATAAAATTGAAGATTCGAGATGTTGAGAATTACATAGTTTTTCATGAATGCTGATTTTGAAATTAAAATTTTGTAAGACCTGAAAACCACGAATGCATTTTTAAAAGGTAATACCGTTATAAGCAATAGGTAACATACCACCTATTTTTAACGTTTTACTTATTAGAAGTAAAAGATTGTTCATGTGACAATCGTTATAATACAATTTCTTGATATTGCTCAATGGTATTGCTAAAGTTAAAATCCAAGTTTCGATACTCACGGTGGGAACAGGAAAAAAAAGACCCATTGTGCAACATTGTATACAACAACAAATATCAGCGTGACCGTGACAACCAGGTACTTGCCCATCAGTTTCTCGGTAAGAGTTTGCATCTTACGATTACCTTCATGTAATTGCAAATCAGATCCGCTGAAAAAGAGCTTTATCTTACGACCGCGTTCACATGCCTTCGAACCAAATGTACCTCTAAGAACCCATATCTTGCAAGTAAACATTCATATCCTGCTAGCTTGCTCGCTTACTAATTAACCTAATTTTCTAGTGAGAATTCACATCTTACTAACATGCTCACTTAGTAATTAACCTAATTTTCTAGTGAGAATTCACATCTTACTAACATGCTCACTTACTAATGAACCAGAATTTTTAGTAAAGATCCACATCTTGCTAGCATGCTCACTTACCAACGAAGTTATTAGTAAAGATCCACATCTTGCTAGCAAGCTCACTTACTAACGAAGTTATTAGTAAAGATCCACATCTTGCTAGCAAGCTCTCTTACTAACAAACAAAGTTATTAGTAAAGATCCACATTTTGCTAGCAAACTCACTTACTAACAAACAAAGTTATTAGTAAAGATCCACATCTTGCTAGCATGCTCACTTACTAACGAAGTTATTAGTAAAGATCCACATCTTGCTAGCATGCTCACTTACTAACGAAGTTATTAGTAAAGATCCACATCTTGCTAGTAAGCTCAGTTACTAACGAAGTTATTAGTAAAGATCCACATCTTGCTAGTAAGCTCACTTACTAACGAAGTTATTAGTAAAGATCCACATCTTGCTAGCATGCTCACCTACTAACGAAGTTATTAGTAAAGATCCACATCTTGCAAGTAAGCTCACTTACTAACGAAGTTATTAGTAAAGATCCACATCTTGCTAGCAAGCTCACTTACTAACGAAGTTATTAGTAAAGATCCACATCTTGCAAGTAAGCTCACTTACTAACGAAGTTATTAGTAAAGATCCACATCTTGCTAGCAAGCTCACTTACGAACGAAGTTATTAGTAAAGATCCACATCTTGCAAGTAAGCTCACTTACTAACGAAGTTATTAGTAAAGATCCACATCTTGCTAGCATGCTCACTTACTAACGAAGTTATTAGTAAAGATCCACATCTTGCTAGTAAGCTCAGTTACTAACGAAGTTATTAGTAAAGATCCACATCTTGCTAGTAAGCTCACTTACTAACGAAGTTATTAGTAAAGATCCACATCTTGCTAGCATGCTCACCTACAAACGAAGTTATTAGTAAAGATCCACATCTTGCAAGTAAGCTCACTTACTAACGAAGTTATTAGTAAAGATCCACATCTTGCTAGCAAGCTCACTTACTAACGAAGTTATTAGTAAAGATCCACATCTTGCAAGTAAGCTCACTTACTAACGAAGTTATTAGTAAAGATCCACATCTTGCTAGCAAGCTCACTTACGAACGAAGTTATTAGTAAAGATCCACATCTTGCTAGCATGCTCACTTACTAACGAAGTTATTAGTAAAGATCCACATCTTGCTAGCAAGCTCACTTACTAACGAAGTTATTAGTAAAGATCCACATCTTGCAAGTAAGCTCACTTACTAACGAAGTTATTAGTAAAGATCCACATCTTGCTAGCAAGCTCACTTACTAACGAAGTTATTAGTAAAGATCCACATCTTGCTAGCAAGCTCACTTACTAACGAAGTTATTAGTAAAGATCCACATCTTGCTAGCAAGCTCACTTACTAACGAAGTTATTAGTAAAGATCCACATCTTGCTAGCAAGCTCACTTACTAACGAAGTTATTAGTAAAGATCCACATCTTGCTAGTAAGCTCACTTACTAACGAAGTTATTAGTAAAGATCCACATCTTGCTAGCATGCTCACCTACTAACGAAGTTATTAGTAAAGATCCACATCTTGCAAGTAAGCTCACTTACTAACGAAGTTATTAGTAAAGATCCACATCTTGCTAGCAAGCTCACTTACTAACGAAGTTATTAGTAAAGATCCACATCTTGCTAGCAAGCTCAATTACTAACGAAGTTATTAGTAAAGATCCACATCTTGCTAGTAAGCTCACTTACTAACGAAGTTATTAGTAAAGATCCACATCTTGCTAGCAAGCTCACTTACTAACGAAGTTATTAGTAAAGATCCACATCTTGCTAGCAAGCTCACTTACTAACGAAGTTATTAGTAAAGATCCACATCTTGCTAGCAAGCTCACTTACTAACGAAGTTATTAGTAAAGATCCACATCTTGCTAGCAAGCTCACTTACTAACGAAGTTATTAGTAAAGATCCACATTTTGCTAGCAAGCTCACTTACTAACGAAGTTATTAGTAAAGATCCACATCTTGCTAGCAAGCTCACTTACTAACAAACAAAGTTATTAGTAAAGATCCACATTTTGCTAGCAAGCTCACTTACCAACGAAGTTATTAGTAAAGATCCACATCTTGCTAGCAAGCTCACTTACTAACGAAGTTATTAGTAAAGATCCACATTTTGCTAGCAAGCTCACTTACCAACGAAGTTATTAGTAAAGATCCACATCTTGCTAGCAAGCTCACTTACTAACGAAGTTATTAGTAAAGATCCACATCTTGCTATCAAGCTCACTTACTAACGAAGTTATTAGTAAAGATCCACATCTTGCTACCAAGCTCACTTACTAACGAAGTTATTAGTAAAGATCCACATCTTGCTAGCAAGCTCACTTACTAACGAAGTTATTAGTAAAGATCCACATCTTGCTAGTAAGCTCACTTACTAACGAAGTTATTAGTAAAGATCCACATCTTGCTAGCAAGCTCACTTGCTAACAAACAAAGTTATTAGTAAAGATCCACATCTTGCTAGCATGCTCACTTACCAACGAAGTTATTAGTAAAGATCCACATCTTGCTAGCAAGCTCTCTTACTAACAAACAAAGTTATTAGTAAAGATCCACATCTTGCTAGCAAGCTCACTTACTAACAAACAAAGTTATTAGTAAAGATCCACATTTTGCTAGCAAGCTCACTCACTAACAAACAAATTTATTAGTAAAGATCCACATCTTGCTAGCATGCTCACTTACTAACGAAGTTATTAGTAAAGATCCACATCTTGCAAGTAAGCTCTCTTACTAACAAACAAAGTTATTAGTAAAGATCCACATCTTGCTAGTAAGCTCACTTACTAACGAAGTTATTAGTAAAGATCCACATCTTGCTAGCATGCTCACTTACTAACGAAGTTATTAGTAAAGATCCACATCTTGCAAGTAAGCTCACTTACTAACGAAGTTAGTAGTAAAGATCCACATCTTGCTAGCAAGCTCACTTACTAACGAAGGTATTAGTAAAGATCCACATCTTGATAGCAAGCTCACTTACTAACGAAGTTATTAGTAAAGATCCACATCTTGCTAGCAAGCCCACTTACTAACGAAGTTATTAGTAATGATCCACATCTTGCTAGCAAGTTCACTTACTAACGAAGTTATTAGTAAAGATCTACATCTTGCTAGGAAGCTCACTTACTAACAAACAAAGTTATTAGTAAAGATCCACATCTTGCTAGCAAGCTCACTTACTAACGAAGTTATTAGTAAAGATCCACATCTTGCTAGTAAGCTCACTTACTGACGAAGTTATTAGTAAAGATCCACATTTTGCTAGCAAGCTCACTTACTAACAAACAAAGTTATTAGTAAAGATCCACATCTTGCTAGCATGCTCACTTACTAACGAAGTTATTAGTAAAGATCCACATCTTGCTAGCATGCTCACTTACTAACGAAGTTATTAGTAAAGATCCACATCTTGCAAGTAAGCTCACTTACTAAGGAAGTTATTAGTAAAGATCCACATTTTGCTAGCATGCTCACTTACTAACGAAGTTATTAGTAAAGATCCACATCTTGCTAGCAAGCTCACTTACTAACGAAGTTATTAGTAAAGATCCACATCTTGCTAGTAAGCTCACTTACTAACAAACAAAGTTATTAGTAAAGATCCACATTTTGCTAGCAAGCTCACTTACCAACGAAGTTATTAGTAAAGATCCACATCTTGCTAGCAAGCTCACTTACTAACGAAGTTATTAGTAAAGATCCACATCTTGCTAGCAAGCTCACTTACTAACGAAGTTATTAGTAAAGATCCACATCTTGCTAGCAAGCTCACTTACTAACGAAGTTATTAGTAAAGATCCACATCTTGCTAGCAAGCTCACTTACTAACGAAGTTATTAGTAAAGATCCACATGTTGCTAGCAAGCTCACTTACCAACGAAGTTATTAGTAAAGATCCACATCTTGCTAGCAAGCTCACTTACTAACGAAGTTATTAGTAAAGATCCACATCTTGCTCGCAAGCTCACTTACTAACGAAGTTATTAGTAAAGATCCACATCTTGCTAGCAAGCTCACTTACTAACGAAGTTATTAGTAAAGATCCACATCTTGCTAGTAAGCTCAGTTACTAACGAAGTTATTAGTAAAGATCCACATCTTGCTAGTAAGCTCACTTACTAACAAACAAAGTTATTAGTAAAGATCCACATCTTGCTAGCAAGCTCACTTACTAACAAACAAAGTTATTAGTAAAGATCCACATCTTGCTAGCATGCTCACTTACCAACGAAGTTGTTAGTAAAGATCCACATCTTGCTAGCAAGCTCTCTTACTAACAAACAAAGTTATTAGTAAAGATCCACATCTTGCTAGCAAGCTCTCTTACTAACAAACAAAGTTATTAGTAAAGATCCACATCTTGCTAGTAAGCTCACTTACTAACGAAGTTATTAGTAAAGATCCACATCTTGCTAGCATGCTCACTTACTAACGAAGTTATTAGTAAAGATCCACATCTTGCAAGTAAGCTCACTTACTAACGAAGTTATTAGTAAAGATCCACATTTTGCTTGCATGCTCACTTACTAACGAAGTTATTAGTAAAGATCCACATCTTGCTAGCAAGCTCACTTACTAACGAAGGTATTAGTAAAGATCCACATCTTGCTAGCAAGCTCACTTACTAACGAAGTTATTAGTAAAGATCCACATCTTGCTAGCAAGCCCACTTACTAACGAAGTTATTAGTAAAGATCCACATCTTGCTAGCAAGTTCACTTACTAACGAAGTTATTAGTAAAGATCCACATCTTGCTAGCAAGCTCACTTACTAACAAACAAAGTTATTAGTAAAGATCCACATCTTGCTAGCATGCTCACTTACCAACGAAGTTGTTAGTAAAGATCCACATCTTGCTAGCAAGCTCACTTACTAACGATGTTATTAGTAAAGATCCACATCTTGCTAGCAAGCTCACTTACTAACAAACAAAGTTATTAGTAAAGATCCACATCTTGCTAGCATGCTCACTTACCAACGAAGTTGTTAGTAAAGATCCACATCTTGCTAGCAAGCTCACTTACTAACGAAGTTATTAGTAAAGATCCACATCTTGCTAGCAAGCTCTCTTACTAACAAACAAAGTTATTAGTAAAGATCCACATCTTGCTAGCAAGCTCACTTACTAACAAACAAAGTTATTAGTAAAGATCCACATCTTGCTAGCATGCTCACTTACTAACGAAGTTATTAGTAAAGATCCACATCTTGCAAGTAAGCTCAGTTACTAACGAAGTTATTAGTAAAGATCCACATCTTGTTAGCATGCTCACTTACTAACGAAGTTATTAGTAAAGATCCACATCTTGCAAGTAAGCTCACTTACTAACGAAGTTATTAGTAAAGATCCACATCTTGCTAGCAAGCTCACTTACTAACGAAGGTATTAGTAAAGATCCACATCTTGCTAGCAAGCTCACTTACTAACGAAGTTATTAGTAAAGATCCACATCTTGCTAGCAAGCCCACTTACTAACGAAGTTATTAGTAAAGATCCACATCTTGCTAGCAAGTTCACTTACTAACGAAGTTCTTAGTAAAGATCCACATCTTGCTAGTAAGCTCACTTACTAACGAAGTTATTAGTAAAGATCCACATCTTGCTAGCAGGCTCACTTACTAACGAAGTTATTAGTAAAGATCCACATCTTGCTAGCAAGCTCACTTACTAACGAAGTTATTAGTAAAGATCCACATGTTGCTAGCAAGCTCACTTACCAACGAAGTTATTAGTAAAGATCCACATCTTGCTAGCAAGCTCACTTACTAACGAAGTTATTAGTAAAGATCCGCATCTTGCTCGCAAGCTCACTTACTAACGAAGTTATTAGTAAAGATCCACATCTTGCTAGCAAGCTCACTTACTAACGAAGTTATTAGTAAAGATCCACATCTTGCTAGCAAGCTCACTTACTAACGAAGTTATTAGTAAAGATCCACATCTTGCTAGTAAGCTCAGTTACTAACGAAGTTATTAGTAAAGATCCACATCTTGCTAGTAAGCTCACTTACTAACAAACAAAGTTATTAGTAAAGATCCACATCTTGCTAGCAAGCTCACTTACTAACAAACAAAGTTATTAGTAAAGATCCACATCTTGCTAGCATGCTCACTTACCAACGAAGTTGTTAGTAAAGATCCACATCTTGCTAGCAAGCTCTCTTACTAACAAACAAAGTTATTAGTAAAGATCCACATCTTGCTAGCAAGCTCTCTTACTAACAAACAAAGTTATTAGTAAAGATCCACATCTTGCTAGTAAGCTCAGTTACTAACGAAGTTATTAGTAAAGATCCACATCTTGCTAGTAAGCTCACTTACTAACGAAGTTATTAGTAAAGATCCACATCTTGCTAGCATGCTCACTTACTAACGAAGTTATTAGTAAAGATCCACATCTTGCAAGTAAGCTCACTTACTAACGAAGTTATTAGTAAAGATCCACATTTTGCTTGCATGCTCACTTACTAACGAAGTTATTAGTAAAGATCCACATCTTGCTAGCAAGCTCACTTACTAACGAAGGTATTAGTAAAGATCCACATCTTGCTAGCAAGCTCACTTACTAACGAAGTTATTAGTAAAGATCCACATCTTGCTAGCAAGCCCACTTACTAACGAAGTTATTAGTAAAGATCCACATCTTGCTAGCAAGTTCACTTACTAACGAAGTTATTAGTAAAGATCCACATCTTGCTAGCAAGCTCACTTACTAACAAACAAAGTTATTAGTAAAGATTCACATCTTGCTAGCATGCTCACTTACCAACGAAGTTGTTAGTAAAGATCCACATCTTGCTAGCAAGCTCACTTACTAACGATGTTATTAGTAAAGATCCACATCTTGCTAGCAAGCTCACTTACTAACGAAGTTATTAGTAAAGATCCACATCTTGCTAGTAAGCTCACTTACCAACGAAGTTATTAGTAAAGATCCACATCTTGCTAGCAAGCTCACTTACTAACAAACAAAGTTATTAGTAAAGATCCACATCTTGCTAGCATGCTCACTTACTAACAAACAAAGTTATTAGTAAAGATCCACATCTTGCTAGCAAGCTCACTTACTAACGAAGTTATTAGTAAAGATCCACATCTTGCTAGCAAGCTCACTTACTAACGAAGTTATTAGTAAAGATCCACATTTTGCTAGTAAGCTCACTTACTAACGAAGTTATTAGTAAAGATCGACATCTTGCTAGCAAGCTCACTTACTAACAAACAAAGTTATTAGTAAAGATTCACATCTTGCTAGCAAGCTCACTTACTAACAAACAAAGTTATTAGTAAAGATCCACATCTTGCTAGCAAGCTCACTTACTAACAAACAAAGTTATTAGTAAAGATTCACATCTTGCTAGCATGCTCACTTACCAACGAAGTTGTTAGTAAAGATCCACATCTTGCTAGCAAGCTCACTTACTAACGAAGTTATTAGTAAAGATCCACATTTTGCTAGTAAGCTCACTTACTAACGAAGTTATTAGTAAAGATCGACATCTTGCTAGCAAGCTCACTTACTAACAAACAAAGTTATTAGTAAAGATTCACATCTTGCTAGCATGCTCACTTACCAACGAAGTTGTTAGTAAAGATCCACATCTTGCTAGCAAGCTCACTTACTAACGAAGTTATTAGTAAAGATCCACATTTTGCTAGTAAGCTCACTTACTAACGAAGTTATTAGTAAAGATCGACATCTTGCTAGCAAGCTCACTTACTAACAAACAAAGTTATTAGTAAAGATTCACATCTTGCTAGCAAGCTCACTTACTAACAAACAAAGTTATTAGTAAAGATCCACATCTTGCTAGCAAGCTCACTTACTAACAAACAAAGTTATTAGTAAAGATTCACATCTTGCTAGCATGCTCACTTACCAACGAAGTTGTTAGTAAAGATCCACATCTTGCTAGCAAGCTCACTTACTAACGAAGTTATTAGTAAAGATCCACATCTTGCTAGCATGCTCACT
This sequence comes from Tachypleus tridentatus, assembly GCF_004210375.1. NCBI lineage: Eukaryota > Metazoa > Arthropoda > Merostomata > Xiphosura > Limulidae > Tachypleus > Tachypleus tridentatus. The sequence goes on from NC_134834.1 coordinate 20,652,942, forward strand.
TACTAACGAAGTTATTAGTAAAGATCCACATTTTGCTAGCAAGCTCACTTACTAACGAAGTTATTAGTAAAGATCCACATCTTGCTAGTAAGCTCACTTACTAACGAAGTTATTAGTAAAGATCGACATCTTGCTAGCAAGCTCACTTACTAACGAAGTTATTAGTAAAGATCCACATTTTGCTAGCAAGCTCACTTACTAACGAAGTTATTAGTAAAGATCCACATCTTGCAAGTAAGCTCACTTACTAACGAAGTTATTAGTAAAGATCCACATCTTGCTAGCAAGCTCACTTACTAACGAAGTTATTAGTACAGATCCACATCTTGCTAGTAAGCTCACTTACTAACGAAGTTATTAGTACAGATCCACATCTTGCTAGTAAGCTCACTTACTAACGAAGTTATTAGTAAAGATCCACATGTTGCTAGCAAGCCCACTTACTAACGAAGTTATTAGTAAAGATCCACATCTTGCAAGTAAGCTCACTTACTAACGAAGTTATTAGTAAAGATCCACATCTTGCTAGCAAGCTCACTTACTAACGAAGTTATTAGTAAAGATCGACATCTTGCTAGCAAGCTCACTTACTAACGAAGTTATTAGTACAGATCCACATCTTGCTAGTAAGCTCACTTACTAACGAAGTTATTAGTAAAGATCCACATGTTGCTAGCAAGCCCACTTACTAACGAAGTTATTAGTAAAGATCGACATCTTGCTAGTAAGCTCACTTACTAACGAAGTTATTAGTAAAGATCGACATCTTGCTAGTAAGCTCACTTACTAACGAAGTTATTAGTAAAGATCCACATGTTGCTAGCAAGCCCACTTACTAACGAAGTTATTAGTAAAGATCGACATCTTGCTAGCAAGCTCACTTACTAACGAAGTTATTAGTAAAGATCCATATTTTGCTAGCATGCTCACTTACTAACGAAGTTATTAGTAAAGATCCATATTTTGCTAGCAAGCTCACTTACTAACGAAGTTATTAGTAAAGATCCATATTTTGCTAGCAAGCTCACTTACTAACGAAGTTATTAGTAAAGATCCACATCTTGCTGGTAAGCTCACTTACTAACGAAGTTATTAGTAAAGATCGACATCTTGCTAGTAAGCTCACTTACTAACGAAGTTATTAGTAAAGATCCACATCTTGCTAGCAAGCTCACTTACTAACGAAGTTATTAGTAAAGATCCACATCTTGCTGGTAAGCTCACTTACTAACGAAGTTATTAGTAAAGATCGACATCTTGCTAGTAAGCTCACTTACTAACGAAGTTATTAGTAAAGATCCACATCTTGCTAGTAAGCTCACTTACTAACGAAGTTATTAGTAAAGATCCACATCTTGCTAGCAAGCTCACTTACTAACGAAGTTATTAGTAAAGATCCACATCTTGCTAGCATGCTCACCTACTAACGAAGTTATTAGTAAAGATCCACATCTTGCAAGTAAGCTCACTTACTAACGAAGTTATTAGTAAAGATCCACATCTTGCTAGCAAGCTCACTTACTAACGAAGTTATTAGTAAAGATCCACATCTTGCTAGCAAGCTCAATTACTAACGAAGTTATTAGTAAAGATCCACATTTTGCTAGCAAGCTCACTTACTAACGAAGTTATTAGTAAAGATCCACATCTTGCTAGCAAGCTCACTTACTAACGAAGTTATTAGTAAAGATCCACATCTTACTAGCATGCTCACTTACTAACGAAGTTATTAGTAAAGATCCACATCTTGCTAGCAAGCTCACTTACTAACGAAGTTATTAGTAAAGATCCACATCTTGCTAGCAAGCTCACTTACTAACGAAGTTATTAGTAAAGATCCACATCTTGCTAGCAAGCTCACTCACTAACGAAGTTATTAGTAAAGATCCACATTTTGCTAGCATGCTCATTTACTAATGAACCAGAATTTCTAGTACAGATCCACGTCTTCATTGACTTACGGATCAAATCAGCTGGTAAGGATCCACAGAGTTTCTCTCCATCTATCTCCAAGTAATCATATTCACAGTTCCTGCTGGATTCCACTTCGAACGATACAAAAATCAGCTCTAGCCTACAGACGTTGCCCTGGCGTCTGATAACATATTGGCAGTCGAGATTATTTTCATAGTTATCTGGATAGTTCTTGCTCTGAATGATGAAGTCATATTCAGCAAACACATAAACACATGGTCCAGTAGGTTTTACTGGAAAAAAAAAGAAAAAAAGAGCTTTTATTTAAAGCTGTTATCGATGTAACGAAAACCATGTTAATACCAGATGTATCGCGACAGAAGTAAACAGTACTTATTGCACCATTCCTCGACCCAGCATGGCCAGGTGGGTTAAGGCGTTCGACTCGCAATCTGAGGGTCACGGGTTCGAATCCTGGTCGCACCAAACATACTCGCCCTTTCAGCCGTGGGGGCGTTCTAATGTAATGGTTAATCCTACTATTCGTTGGTAAAAGAGTAGCCCAAGAGTTGGCGGTGGGTGGTGATGACTAGCTTCCTTCCCTCTAGTCTTTTGTTTGTTTGTTTTGGAATTTCGCACAAAGCTACTCGAGGGCTATCTGTGCTAGACGTCCCTAATTTAGCAGTGTAAGACTAGAAGGAAGGCAGCTAGTCATCACCACCCATCGACAACTCTTGGGCTACTCTTTTAACAACGAATAATGGGATTGACCATTACATTATAAGACTCCACGTATGAAAGGGCGAGGATGTTTAGCGCGACTGGGATGCAAACCCGCGACCCTCGGATTACGAGTCGAGTGCCTGAACCATCTGGCCATGCCGGGCCGAACGATTGAGAAACGCTGTTGTAACAGTCATGTGCCGGGCCGCGATGAAGCATTGTTGGTTGAAAACAGAGATAACAAATTTAAGTATCAGTCTGACTTCGAAGTAGTCACGTGAAAGTTTGTACACACGCATCCTTTAGGTCAGAAATTTCAATAACCATTAATGTTAAACAAAGTCCTATCCGTTACAACAAAGAAAAGACACTTTTCATACTACTACAAATGCTTACTAATATATTTTATAAATGTATTATAAACATTCACCACATGAATAAATGCATATTTATATATTTTTAAGACCAGGTAGTCAGGACGCTCGACTTGCAATCTGCGAATCGCAGGTTTGAATCCCTGTCACACCAAACATGCTCGCCCTTTCATCCGTGGGGGTCAATCCCATAATTTGTTGGTAACAGAGTAGCCCAAGAGTTGGCGGTAATTGGTGCTGACTAGCTGCCTTCCCTTTTGTCTTACACTGCTGAATTAGGGTCGGCTAGCTAGCGCAGATAGTCTTCATGTAGCTTTGCGCGAAATTAAGAAACAAGTTTTTAAAAATATATTAATATATTTAACAGTTATTAAAATTGCAGGGGTTTGTATAATGTAAAAATACCAAAGCAAGTACAATGGTACCTCGGTTCTCGAACTTAATCCGTTCCAGAAGGCTGTTCGAAAACCGAATCAGTTTTTCCCATAAGAAATACTGTAAATTAAATTAATCCGTTACAGACCTCCAAACATTACGCATTATGAAGCATTTTAAGTAAAAATATTGTTTATTTATACCTGTATAATAATACTTACATGCATAAAGTAAACCACAAAAACTATAAACACAATAAAAAACAATAAATGAAAATTTAACTGCATTTTACCTGTGCTGAGGAGAGCTGATGGCGTAAGTGAAAGGTGGTGAGGAACATGGAGAGTAGGAGGGTTATTATTGTTTGTAACGGGAGTCACCTTCCATAAAAACGTCAGGTAATTCTCCTTCTGGGGTTCTTTCTCTTTTCTATCTCTTTGCACTGCTACAACCTGCTTGAGACTGACTGGACCTATTTCTCACTAAAAACTTGTCTAATGAGGTTTGTTTCTGCCTGCATTTTAAAATGTTTTTGAAGTTAGACATGACATTGTCATTGAAAAGGTTTGTGCTGCGATTTGCTACAGCTTTGTCAGGGTGAAATTTTTCCACAAAACTTTGTAACTCTCCCCATTTTCCACACATTTCTTTGATTAGTAAACTAGGAACATCCTCCCTCCTCATCTGAAGACACTTTCTCAGTTGCCTTCTGTTGCTGCTCATTCTGAAGGTCTTGGAGTTCTTCCATGGTGAGCTCAGTGTTGTGGTCTTCCACCAACTCCTCCACATCATCACCACTCACATCCAACCCTGGTCTAGTGAGACAATATTTTACACATCATCACCACTCACATCCAACCCTGGTCTAGTGAGACAATATTTTACACATCATCACCACTCACATCCAACCCTGGTCTAGTGAGACAATATCCTTCACAACATCAACACTCACATCCAACCCTGGTCTAGTGAGACAATATCCTCCACATCATCACCACTCACATCCAACCCTGGTCTAGTGAGACAATATCCTCCACATCAACACCACTCACATCCAACCCTGGTCTAATGAGACAATATCCTTCACAACATCACCACTCACATCCAACCCTGGTCTAGTGAGACAATATCCTCCACATCATCACCACTCACATCCAACCCTGGTCTAATGAGACAATATCCTCCACATCATCACCACTCACATCCAACCCTGGTCTAATGAGACAATATCCTCCACATCATCACCACTCACATCCAACCCTGGTCTAATGAAACAATATCCTCCACAACATCAACACTCACATCCAACCCTGGTCTAGTGAGACAATATCCTCCACATCATCACCACTCACATCCACCCTGGTCTGGTGAGACAATATCCTCCACATCATCACCACTCATATCAATCCTGGTCTGGTGAGACAATATCCTCCACATCATCACCACTCACATCCAACCCTGGTCTGGTGAGACAATATCCTCCACATCATCACCACTACATCAACGCTGGTCTGGTGAGACAATATCCTCCACATCATCACCACTCACATCCAACGCTGGTCTAGTGAGACAATATCCTCCACATCATCACCACTCACATCCAACCCTGGTCTAGTGAGACAATATCCTCCACATCAAGACCACTCACATCCAACCCTGGTCTAGTGAGACAATATCCTCCACATCATCAACACACACATCCAACCATGGTATAGTGAGACAATATCCTCCACATCATTACCACTCACATCCAACCCTGGTCTAGTGAGACAATATCCTCCACATCATCAACACTCACATCCAACCCTGGTCTAGTGAGACAATATCCTCCACAACATCACCACTCACATCCAACCCTGGTCTAGTGAGACAATATCCTCCACACCATCAACACTCACATCCAACCCTGGTCTAGTGAGACAATATCCTCCACATCATCACCACCCACATCCAACCCTGGTCTAGTGAGACAATATCCTCCACATCATCATCACTCACATCCAACCCTGGTCTAGTGAGACAATATCCTCCACATCATCACCACTCACATCCAACCCTGGTCTAGTGAGACAATATCCTCCACATCATCACCACTCACATCCAACCCTGGTCTAATGAGACAATATCCTCCACATCATCACCACTCAAATCCAACCCTGGTCTAGTGAGACAATATCCTCCACATCAACACCACTCACATCCAACCCTGGTCTAGTGAGACAATATCCTCCACATCATCACCACTCACATCCAACCCTGGTCTAATGAGACAATATCCTCCACAACATCAACACTCACATCCAACCCTGGTATAGTGAGACAATATCCTCCACATCATCACCACCCACATCCAACCCTGGTCTAGTGAGACAATATCCTCCACATCATCACCACTCATATCCAACCCTGGTCTAGTGAGACAATATCCTCCACATCATCACCACTCACATCCAACCCTGGTCTAATGAGAAAATATCCTCCACAACATCAACACTCACATCCAACCCTGGTATAGTGAGACAATATCCTCCACATCATCACCACTCACATCCAACCCTGGTCTAGTGAGACAATATCCTCCACATCATCACCACTCACATCCAACCCTGGTCTGGTGAGACAATATCCTCCACATCATCACCACTCATCCAAGCCTGATCTGGTGAGACAATATCCTCCACATCATCACCACTCATCCAGCCCTGGTCTGGTGAGACAATATCCTCCACATCATCACCACTCACATCCAACCCTGGTCTAGTGAGACAATATCCTCCACATCATCACCACTCACATCCAATCCTGGTCTAGTGAGACAATATCCTCCACAACATCAACACTCACATCCAACCCTGATCTAGTGAGACAATATCCTCCACATCATCACCACTCACATCCAACCCTGGTCTAGTGAGACAATATTCTACACATCATCACCACTCACATCCAACCCTGGTCTAGTGAGACAATATCCTCCACATCATCACCACTCACATCCAACCCTGGTCTAGTGAGACAATATCCTCCACATCATCACCACTCACATCCAACCCTGGTCTAGTGAGACAATATCATCGACAACAGGCTCAGCCTCAAAGCCTTCAAAGTCTCCATCTGCTACTAAGTCTGGCCACAATTTCTTCCAGGCTGAGTTCATGGTCCTCAAAGACACTTCCCTTCAGGCTTTGTCTATGATCCTCAAGCAATGGAGGATATTAAAGTGATTTTTCCGGAACTCTTTGAGCGTTAACTCTGTGTCAGAGATCACTTCAAAGCACCTTTGAAACAGTGCTTTAGTGTAGAGTTTCTTAAAGTTCGATATGTCCTGCTGGTCCATGGGCTGAATGAGAGGAGTCGTGTTAGGGGGCAAGAGCTTCACCGTAATGAAACTGTACTCCTCCACCAACCCGTCCTCCAAGCCTGGTGGGTAAGCAGATGCATTGTCTATCACAAGGAGGGCCTTGAGTGGCAACTGTTTTTTCGTGAGGTAATTCTTTACACTTGGGACAAACACTTCATGAACTCACTTCATAAAAAATTGCCTGGTTACCCATGCTTTACTATTAGCCCTCCACATGATATTTAGTTTACTTTTCAGGACATTATTTTTCTTAAAAACTCTCGGGTTCTCAGAATGGTATACAAGCAAAGGCTTAAGTTTTAAGTCCCCACTTGCATTACTACATAACAATAGAGTTAGCCTGTCCTTCATTGGCTTGTGTCCTAGCAGTGAATTTTCCTCCTTGGTGATGTAGGTCCTCTTTGGCATTTTCTTCCAAAAGAGGCCTGTCTCATCACAGTTGAACACTTATTGGAGAATAAAACCCTCAGCTTCTACATAGTCCTTAAATTCCCTAACAAATATATAAGTAGCGTCTTTGTTAGAACTGGCACCCTCCCCATGTATCACCACTCTATGTATGCCACTTCTCTTCCTAACTTTTTCAAACCACCCCTTACTAGCTTTAAAGACATCACTTGTATCAGCACTCGTTCCAGGGTTGTTTTTCAGGAGGTCAGCATGCAACTGCTTTGCTTTCTCACAAATTATGGGCTCAGAAATGCTATCACCAGCTAACTGGTTTTCGTTTACCCAAATCAACAACAGTTTATCTACCTCTTCCATTGTTTGTGATCTTTGTTTCGTAAGCACTGTCGCTCCTTTTGCAACATCAGCTCCTTTGATGACCTCTATTTTTCAGTATGGTGCAGACTGTAGACTTCACCATACCAAACTGTGTAGCAAGGTCAGACACGCGAACACCACTATATGAGATCTCTTTTCACCTCTATTGTGGCTCTAACAACTTTTCTTTTTGGTTTGCTGCTTTCATTATTCTTCTTTGACCCCATCAGAATATTTAGAAAAACAACAAAAAACAAAAAGAAGAACGAGAACGTTCACATCAGATTTTAGGGGATGTTTTGGGCAAGCTTGACATGGGCCCAAAATGGTCGAAGGGTCGTTCGGGTCATCAGTCGGGTTATTTAGGGGGTTCGGGCCACGACAGATTGGTTCGGGATCCGAGGTACCAGTGTATTCTGAATATTAAAATTACTTGAAAAATTAATAAAAACGGATTATGATCTGATACTTATTTTATTAGGTTTAAGACTAGAATAAATGTATAGCGTAAAATGAGAAGTTAAGGTTAATACACCAAAAGCTGAGGAGTAATAGAAACCAATAGGCCTAACATTTGCGATAGAAATCACAACGGCTTCCAATCTAAACAGGAACTGGATGGTTGAAGATGGTGGATTTCAAAATATTTATTACATTTTCGAAGAATGCATTTTTAAGCAACGTATAAAGTTGTTGTAATTGGTGCTATTTTTGAAAGACACCTTCTTTACAAAGTGTGGTGTTCGATGAAACCATCAGATCCCTCTTCCTCCGATGTGAGAAGAAAAATGTACATGACTCTTTAATCACATATAACCTACAAACACTTTATTTGCTGCAACTGTTCTTAAAATTAGAGACTTTAGAGCATCTGTCCTCTAAGTAAAGAGTTTATTTGGTATGATATTTGGTTATGTCTAGTTTTATCCATCCTGTATGTATATATATATGTAAGTGTTCAAAACAATCACAATACAATGAAACCAAAATTCAAACTAACTCATCCATTGCTATTCATGTTGTTATGCTTAACTTAAGTCACAATGGACAATGCCTGTGGTTATAGCACTCAAACGCGTTGGGAATATTCCATCTATAAGACAAAATCCAAACGCTGATAAAGAAACAAGCTCGCCAGAAACTGAGGAGAATAAGTCACAAGTTGGAAGTTGAACACTTGAACCCACAACAACTCAACTTTATCTGTCTTTCACTGCCTGCAGCTAGCTAGTTTTGGGAAATTTTAATAATTATATACAGGGTGTTCGGAAAGTCACTGTGCACTTATATATTTATTAACAGACATCTTTCAATGTGGAATACAGGAGATAAATGTGAATGACAATTATAAACAATGTTGAAAGTGACCCCAGTTGACATCAATACAGGCCTGGATCCTTCTTATTTTGTTTCTAAACACTGCTATCAGTTGCTGGCTTGAAATATACTGAATGAATGCTGATTACAAAACTCCACAGTGACTTTCCGAACACCCTGTACAATCCTAAAGTAGAATTAAACCACCCTAAAACCTCTACAATGTAAAAACTTCCTTTCTTTCCTTTAATTATTAGGGGGCCCCCCAATGGCTCAGAGGTATGTCTGCGGACTTACAACTAACAAACAATTATTAGTGGTGTTAAACAGAACTAAAATCTTGTACCCTAATATTCTTTATTTTGAAAAATTTCTTCAGGAACTCTTGTTCACAGAAACTATCTTGTGGAGAGCATAGAGGGCGTTAGTTACGCAAGGTTATCCTTAGTTTAAGTAGTTAGCTTGAATATTCTGTTGAATCACCAACTTCAGGTGGTTGGTTTTATCTCAGCTCACCCAATTTGTGACTGAATAACTTTTACAAAATTAAGTTTGTTTGTTTTTTATTAAGCATAAAGCTACAAAAAGATCTATCTGTGATTTTTCCACCACTAGGGGCGCAAGATAAAGAAATATTAAGGCAAGAGTTTTTAGTTCTGTTCAACACCACTAATAATAATAATAATAAAAGAGTGGACGTTGGAAATTTTACATTGAATAAATTTTAAGATGGTTTAATTCTACGTTAAGGTTATTTTTAAGTACTTTCACAAAACTGGCTGCGAACAGCGAAAGATTTGTTTTGTTTGTTTTGAATTTCGCGCAAAGCTACACGAGGGTTATCTGCGCTAGCCGTCTCTAATTTAGCAGTGTAAGACTAGAGGAAAGGCAGCTAATCATCACCACCCACCGCCAACTCTTGGGCTACTCTTTCACCAACGAATAGTGGGATTGACCGTCGCATTATAACGCCCCACGGCTGGGAGGGCGAGCATGTTTGGTGCGACCGGGATTCGAACCATGCCGGGTCCCAACGAAAGGCAATAAGAGTTAAGTGCTTGAACTCACAATGCTCAACATTTAACTGATTCTCCTTAGTTTCTGGTGAGTTTGACATCGGCATGAGGATTTTATTTGATATATGGAATATTCTCAATGGGTTTGGGTCATATGACCACAGCCATTGTCCACTCTGGCTTAAGTTAAGAATGAGAACGGGGAACGATAAAGGAGACATAAATTTGGATTTTAGTTTCATTGTACCGTTTTTGTTTTCTACACATACATATATATATACATACACTTAAAATCTTAACGATACTATTCTCTTACTTTCACTTAAACCTTCTGCAGCATCGCGCAGTGAAGTTGATTCTGGTACTACAGGTGGCGGTACTGATCCAAATACTTCGAACTCTCTGTCAGGATCTTCTCTAAATCTTTCAAATGGACTGAATGAGTCAGAGACCTCCGATGGATCCTTATTGTTCTGAGTGTTTGATACGGTGGTGAAAGGGGCTCTGACCCCCGAACATCGATGCTGTTGAAAGTTTATTTTGAACCCTCTTTTAACAGAAACGGAGTCGGTTTGAAACATAAGCGTAATGCTTTTCCTGTCGCGGAATGATACTGTGCCTGGAAGAAGTACAGGATTATACCAGTAAATGACCTGTGAAAATATTCTGGAAAAAACAACTACAGAAATATCTTGAACAACATTTCTTGAATAGTTTTGATATATTCTTACATTATAAAGTAAATCGGTGTATTAGTAATACAAAGCTGTGGGAATTAACACAGTGACAGATTTAAGGTTGTGTGAGCCCAAGGACATAAAACAAAATTATCAATAGGCCTCCATTAGGACCATGGGTCCTGGGGCTGAGCCCCATCTAGCCCTCACTTAAATATGCCACTGTTATTGTAGCAATTTGAAACTATGCTAATTAAAAATACAGACTGAGGTACTGTCAGTACAAAACTGTGGAAATTATCGTACAGATAATTGCAGCAATACAAAACTGTGAGAACTACTATACAGATAATTACATCAGTACTAAACTAAATCTGTAGAAGTTATCATATTGGTATTTGATTCGTTTTGAATTTCGCGCAAAGCTACACGAGAGCTATCTGCGCTAGCCGTCCCTAATTTAGCAGTATAAGATTAGAGGGAAGGCAGCTAGCCATCACCACCAACCGCCAACTCTAGGGCTACTCTTTTACCAACGAATAGTGGGATTGAGCGTCACATAATAGTGCTCCCACGGGCGAAAGGGCGAGCATTTTTGGCGTGACGAGGATTCAAACCCGCGATCTTCAGATTACGGGTCGAGTGTCTTAACCACCTGGCCACCACGCCAGACCATCATATAGGTAATTGTAGCAATAAAACACTGAGGAAAATACGACAGTTAGATCTATACTAGTATTGTTTCAATATAAGTCCTCATTATACATTATTTTGCACCGTATTGGATAGACAGATATAATATAAGCTTTCTTACGTGAGTGTCCTCGTAGCTCATTCCCACAATACCGTCGCTCTTCTAACTCCAGATAATCTCCAATACAGCTTGGAGTGTAATCCACATCAAAATCAACAACGTTAAAGGTTACCGAGCAGAAGGTGTCGTTGTGTTCTTCGATACTGTACTTACACTGCAGATTGTTTCGGTACACGTTCGGATATCCGTAACTGTTAATTTCTCCCTTTACGGAGTCGATGCACACGTCACAGCTTGGAGGAGGCGGAAGAACTACAGGAAGTCAAAGAAGATAAACGTCATCACTACGTCATTCTGGTGTTTAGAGTGATGGGTGCTTCCCAAGAGTATTATTACAAGAAGTAATGTCGACTAGAGTTATCCTGAGCTCGGTTACCATCTCGTGCGACACATGAACGAGTGTTTGGTTTAGTTTGAATTTCACGCCAAGTTACACGAGGGCTATCTGCGCTAGCCGTCCCTAATTTAGTTGTGTGAGACTAGGGAGAGGGCAGCATCATCACCATTCACCGCCAATTCTTGGGCTATTCTTTTAGCAACGAATAGAGGGATTGACCGTAACATTATAACGTTTAAAGGGCGAGGATTTTATTTTTTGTGTGATAGGGGTTCGAACCCGCGACCCTCTAATTACGAGTCGAGTGCCTTGACCTCATGAACGAGTAAGTAAGAAATTTTGTTTGTCTCTATAAAGTTAAGCACAAAGCAAAACAATGGGCTATCTGTGTTCTGCTCATTTCGGGTATCAAAACCCAGATTCTAGCGTTGTAAATTTGCAGATATACCGCTGTGCTACTGGGGTAGGAATGGGAAAAGAGGAAATAATATGTGAGTATATCACGGCTCGAACCTAGGACATTCTTACATGCATTTTGTTTAGCCTAACCACTAAATAGAAATAAAGCTCAAACTGTTCGGTATGAATTAACGCAGAGGAAATTTAAAAACACACACATACCACGAGAAACAGAAGCTAAGTAGATTTAGGAAAGATAATTACTGTCATTTACCGTTTTCAGGATAGCAGTCTTTAATTTGTCGGACTTCTATATTAAATCCCGGTCTTGTTGCCTGTCCATCACTGAGGAAAGTGATGGTCTTTCGTTCTTCTTGGAACATAAAAACTCCTGGAAAAACAGAATAAAACTAATTAATGAGTGAAACATATCGATATTTTCGAAACCAGATAAGCCATTGCAAACATCTTTAAACTAACAGCTGTAATGAGGTTTTCGGTTCTATGAAATCATATAACATAAAAAAAACAGTAACAAGAACAACAAAGTAAAAACAAACAACGTGAATTACACACACGTGTAAAAACAGATTCGTAAAAACAAACAACGTGAATTACACACACGTGTAAAAACAGATTCGTAAAAACAAACTACGTGAATTACACACACGTTTAAAAAAGATCCGTAAAAACAAACAACGTGAATTACACACACGTATAAAAACAGACCCGTAATAGGGCGAGCAGTTCTGGTGCCATTAACTTAACATCTTATTCTAATTGTTTATCACGTGCTGTAATTGACATAAGACCGAAATTTCTGTTAAATCGCCTCTCTACGTTTATTTTATGCTATGTTTTTGAGGTGTTGAAACAGGTTTATAAAGTGGAAAACTGTTAAACAGAAACTTTAGAAAATTTTATCTATATTTATCATATGTTGAAACAGACTTCTAAAGTGAAAATCAAAAGGTAAAACAACTGCATTTGCACAATTTATGATGTGTGGAAAGAGATTTAAAAAGGGGAAAACTGTGTTAAACAACAGTTTATCACGTTGATAAATGTGTTAAACAACAGTTTTCATACAACTTATACTGTATATTTGTCTTGGTTGGGTTTTTTAAAAGTAAATTATAACAAATCTTTCTGTTTCAAAATTAGAGAGACTACGTACCATTAACATCAGTATAAAATACATATAAAATTGACACATAACTCGTGAACAGGAAAAGAACAGAATCTTAATATTCGGTAGGAAATAAGGGCGCTGAAAGGAAAATTCACATGTTAAGATGTTTTCATTTGTTTTTCGTACGTTTGAAAATTGTGAATTTTCATACGTTTTAAAATAATTAATATCAGTAAAATATATCTAGTCCAAGACTTTAGTACATGCTGTTTATTTATCGCTCATATCCCAGATATGTGGCATAAGAAAAAAAAATGTTTTTTTTAATGTCCTGTAATAATCCGATTATAGGGCGATCTCGAATATAAGACGATCCATGTTTTCAGAAACCATGGGAAAGAAAAAAAAATTCGAATGTTATAACATCCTTTTTTAGGTTTTCAAAAGTCACTACTATTACTGAACAGATTGCAGGTGGATTAGTTGTAATAATTTTGAGCAAACAGCTGGCGCGCATGCGTATACGGATTCTATCTGAACTTTCAAGAATGTGAAAGGCGAGAGTAGAAGTAAAGGAACTGGGGTTGGTCGCGATTATAAGGTAACTGTGAATTTTACGATTATTAATAACCAAATATCGCCTTTTAATCGGACCAATACGGTATTTTCATTTGATGACCAGTAAAGAATCATCGGATAATTAGTTCTACTCACTAACTGCTTCTGGAGTAATCACGCCACATAGCTTTTTATCGTCCACTTTCAAGAAGTCGTAAACACAACTGTCGCTTGGTTCAATATCAAACTTTAAAAATTTCATCTCTAGTCCACAGATGTCGCTGTTAACGCGCCCAACTTCATAATGACATACCGTGAGGGTAGGATAATTATCTGGGTAGTTTGGGCTTCTGAGAAAGAAATTTTCTTTGAGAAAAGTACGGTCACATGATGGCAGCAATCCTGTTAAAATACAAGTTTAACACGCAACTGTTAAATATCAGATGAACAATACCAAAACAATTATTCGAAATACATCTAGCTCTTTTAAAGTATAACAAAGTTAAAACTGAACATGGAATCCTTGATGCAGAGGCCTAATGCATTCTTTGGTTTGTCCAAAGAATGAATCACACCTCTACGTCACATATTCTATTTTCAATTTTACCTTTAATAAAAATAAAACAACTCTGTAACATATATATATATATATATTGATAGATAGATATACAATTATTAAACAGTTGGATTGCTGTATAATATCGAATAATTTTTTAAACGAAGTGCTATAACATTATTCACACATCTAAGTTTATTCAGGTTACTATAAGGTGAGTTTAAAAGGACCCAATCTTCCATAAAGTTAAATCACCCGTTTGGAAAAAACCAAAGACTAAATCAGTTACAGGCTTAATTAATCATAGTTCTGGCTTAACATTTTAAGTGTATTTTTAACACGTAGTAACTCAGTTTTGCAATCCAAAAAGGGGTCGTTACAATATCTTCAATGAATGAAACTATTTCCTGTCAGTTTTTCGCGTATATATATGTATATATATACATATATATATTTCTTAGAGTGTATGAGTAGCTTCCACCAGTTAGAAAAGAAACATTAATTTTTGCGAGTGTAAAAGCTGCAGAATAGACAATTTGAGTCATGGCAATGCAGGAATCAAACACCAAATTTTACTCTCATAGAAGCTGCTACAAATGATATCATGCCTCGTCATGGTCAAGTCATTAGCGTTCATTTGTGGTCCACGTCCCATTGCTTCAAAAATGGGGTTTGGATGTTTTATAAGAGTGATGGTGAAATCCAACCTTCGGTCAGAAGAACAGAAGTCGAAATGTTAATGGTGGTCATGTTTACCATTTATGTTTCCTCCAGTTTATGAATTCCAAATACCAGCTGAGTTATAACCATCCTTAATTTACAACTCGTATATTTTATCTTTTCTATTTTTGATGGCTTTAAATGTCCAATTAGTAGGTACATGAACGATATTGTCACGCTGAATAATTTAAACTACTATCAAATTATTTTCGTACTTGTATTTAAAGTAATACTTCAGCCTAATTTCATTGTATATATATATATAATTTTTTTTGTTTGGTTGTTTGTTTTATCTGCAAGCAGTACTTACTAGCAGATATTCCAGTACATGTTCCAGGTTTTCTCTTCACCTCTATCCAGAATCCTCCCCCGGATATGATATTGTTGGAATGGAAATAAAACGTCAACTCTTTAAGTTGTCTTGGAAAATTAATCGTCGCTAAGTTAGAAAAACAAAGCAAAATATAGTGACAACAGCATTTTATTTCGTCTTTACATTTTACATATCTAATCCAACACGATAAGGAAAAAAAGAAATCTTCTTACCTAATAGAAAAGTATTTCCAGTTTGCCAAATTTAACTAGACTTAGTCAATTAACAATAACAACAAAAATTTTATGAAAATATCTGGTTAAAATTATTATGCTTTATGAGCGAGGGAATATTTGTATATTTAAACAGTAAATATATAGGATAATTACTTAGATAATTATTAAAAGTGTGCGCCATCTCGTTGATAGTTTGTACTGATTGATGAAAGTTTGGTGATGGACTTACTGGACTTTCCTCTCCAGCTGTTGCCACAGAAACGACGTTCATCCACCAGAAGGTAATCTTCGTTGCATGTACCAGTGTCGTAACTCGTGAGGTCAAAGTCGTGAAATGTCACCTCAAGCTCGCAGGAGTCATCAACTCGTTTAATCCGATAAGTGCATTCCAAGTTACTCCGATAGGGGGCGGGGTAGCCGTAGCTACTAAAATTACCCTCACCTTCGTAAAGACAAAAATCACAGACTCCGTTTGAAATATCGATGGCGGTACCTATAAGAAAATTAGAAAAAAAGATTAGAAGGGGGGAGTGGCTAAGATTCGAGAAGAGTGGTAATTCTTAAATATAAGCCAATGAGATATTTAGTATATACAATTATGAGTTGAAATTAATTTCTTAAATACGGTAAGTAATTGCAAATAACGTGTAATTCGTGCAACTACTTTTTGTACGTGATATCTAATAACTTTCGAAAGACAATCCGTAGTTTTCATTTTCACAGAATAGCCTATTCTAATAAAAATTTTGTTTGTTTGTTTGGGAATTTCGCACAAAGCTACTCGAGGGCTATCTGTGCTAGCCGTCCCTAATTTAGCAGTGTAAGACTAGAGGGAAGGCAGCTAGTCATCACCACCCACCGCCAACTCTTGGGCTACTCTTTACCAACGAATAGTGGGATTGACCGTCACATTATACACCCCCACGGCTGGGAGGGCGAGCATGTTTAGCTCGACGCGGGCGCGAACCCGCGACCCTTGGATTACGAGTCGCACGCCTCACGCGCTAGGCCATGCCGGGCCCTCTAATAAAATAATCTGACTCAACTGCCTCTTCTCGTATGTTCTGAATGAGTAAAGTGGTAACAAAAAAGTTAAGCCTAATTATTGGTTTCAAAGTGTTGATTTAACTTCTGATTTACGTTTCCAACTTTGTTTCGCGTTGTGTTTTAATTGTTTTTAACATAAAGATTATTAAAATGTAGTGTAATTTGTTCAAAACGGTATAATGTAGTACACTACAGTGTGGTACAGACAAGTATAGTGTAGTGTTACGTGATATAGTAAAGTCGAATGTAGTAACAACAATGTAGTATAGTGAAAGAAATTATAATATATTTAAGAACAGTGGAGTAGGTGCTATTAGAATTTTTTTCCCAAAGAAAACGGAAGCGTTATTTCTATTAGTCACGATTATTAATTAACTTAAGCTGGATTTCACTTCGAGATCTTTCATGACGCTAAGAATCGAAATGGAACGTGGTTAGGTGGGTCAGGTTTCAACTTTTTTTAGCTAATATTTAGAAGGTGTGTTTTTCTTATTGCAAAGCCACAGGGGGCTATCTGCTCAGCCCACCGAGGGGAATCGAACCCCTGATTTTAGTGTTGTAAATCCGGAGACATACCGCTGTACTAGCGGGGCGCAAACTGTGTGTGTGTGTGTTTTTTTCTTATAGCAAAGCCACATCGGGCTATCTGCTCAGCCCACCGAGGGGAATCAAACCCCTGATTTTAGCGTTGTAAATCCGGAGACATACCGCTGTACTAGTGGGGTGCAAACTGTGTGTGTGTGTGTGTGTTTTTCTTATAGCAAAGCCACATCGGGTTATCTGCTCAGCCCACCGAGGGGAATCGAACCCCTGATTTTAGCGTTGTAAATCCGGAGACATACCGCTCTACTTGCGGGGGGGGGGGCAAAAATAAACCTCCGAAAGAAATTCATATTTAGGAAAGTTTGTGTGGTACGACGGGGATTCGAACCCGCCAACGTCAGATTACGAGTCGAACGCTTTAACCCACCTGCCCATGATATTTAGAAACATGTACAACTGCGAGAACGGATTTTTTTTTGATGATGTAAAGAGAAATAAATATATAACAAGAGGGAATAAAAGGCCTCTTGAGATGGTCGTGGATTATAGATTGGACAGTTTAATAATACGGTAAAGTATAATAAAGTGTACTACAGAACAATGTTGTATGATGTAGTATAGCACAATGTTGTATGATGTAGTATAGCACAATGTTGTATGATGTAGTATAGCACAATGTTGTATGATGTAGTATAGCACAATGTTGTATAATGTAGTATAGCAAAAAACAATATAGTATAAGGTAGTGTAGTAAACAACAATGTAGTATAAATAAGTGTAGTAACAATAATGTTGTATAATATAGTGTAGTAACAACAATGTTGTATAATGTAGTGTAGTATAGTATAGTATAATAAAATAGTGTATTATTGTTCAGTGTAGTGTAATATACTAATATACATTGTAGTGTAGTGTAATATTATATACTCTATTGTAGTATATCATAGTGCAGTAACGTAGTGTATAATGTAATAACAGTGTAGTATAATATTCTGTAATACAGTGAATAGTTTTTAAGATTTCAAAATATATTTTCATCAGATTGGCTAATTTAAGTATCAAGTAGCTACACAAAGTATAGTGTAGTAAGTTACAAATTAGCCTAAGTTAATGTAGTGTAGCTTAGTAAAATACGTTGTATTATAGTTCTATGTAGCGTATTATAGTAAAGTTCAGTATAGAGTGAGGTAATTTCAATAAACTTGATATAAAAGATACTTCAAAAATAACCAAATAAATCCTAATTTTATATCTATAATACCTTTAAAAATATCCTTTCTGTTTTCTACATATTTATTAAAGAGGATTTAATACTCAAACCAACCCAACAATGTTCTACAAACTAGCCATGATCCAAGTTATATATTAATCACCTAACACTAAGTTTGTAGCATACAATGTGTACTATATTGTACAGACTGTTCCATGGATCCATGTTCTGTTGTAAACATTCTATTGTTCTTCTGATGTATGATCCATGCCATGTTGTAAACATGCTATTGTTCTCCTATAGTTTGATCCATGTCCTGTTATAAACATTCTATTTTTCTTCTGTAGTTTGATTTATGCCCTGTTGTAAACATTCTATTTTTCTTCTGTAGTTTGATTTATGCCCTGTTGTAAACATTCTATTTTTCTTCTGTAGTTTGATTTATGCCCTGTTGTAAACATTCTATTTTTCTTCTGTAGTTTGATTTGTGCCCTGTTGTAAACATTCTATTATTTTTCTGTAGTTTGATCCATGTTCTGTTGTAAACATTCTATTGTTCTTCTGAGGTAAAGATCCGTACATTGTCCTATTATTGAAATAAATTCTAAAACAGGCTCATATTTCAGTTTGAACATCTTATGAAATAGCTGTTTGCACGCATGCGCTCTTAGAAAATTTCACAAAGAAAACGAAAACGTTATATCTATTAGTCATGCTTATTAATTAACCTGAGTTGTATTTTACTTACGGGCCTATCATGACGCAAAGGACTGAAATGGAACGTGTTTTGGTGGGGTCAGGTTTGGTTTTCAACTTTCTTTATTCGATATTTAGAAACATTTACGACTACAACGAGGTAACGTTTTTGTTGCACGAACGGGAGAAAAATAAATATATAATAAGAAGGAACACAATGTCCCTCGAGATGGTTGTAGATCAGTTTAAAAATTGGTAGAAAAACATATGGGAAAAAATCTGTATTATATATATCAGTTCAAAGGGCTATCTGTGTTCTGCCCACCACGGGTATCGAAACCCGGTTTTTAGTAGTATAAGTCCACATACATACCACTGTGTAACTAGTGTGCGTTAGTATCAATCAAGCCCGGCATGGCCAGTTATGTTAAGGTGTGCGACTCGTAATCTGAGGGTCGCGGGTTCGAATCCCCGTCGCACCAAACATGCTCGCCCTTTCAGCCGTAGGCGCATTATAGTGTTACGGTCAATCTCACTATTCGTTGGTAAAAGAGTAGCCCAAGAGTTGGCGGTGGGTGATGATGACTAGCTGCCTTCCCTCTAGTCTTACACTACAAAATTAGGGACGGCTAGCACAGATAGCCCTCGTGTAGCTTTGCGCGAAATTCGAAAACAAACAAACAAACAAACAAACCATAACTTATCAAAATCACACGCGTGTATAAAAAAAAATAGCACTTCAGATCTACATTTGTTCACAATAAGGGTTTCATTCAAAACTAGAACTCGTGAGTTGATTGGATGCGGATATACGTAGGACTCTAAGTAAAATGTAAGATCAGCACAATATTGAAAAACCAACAGGTCCATTGTTACCAAAACACCTTTGTCTTAACATGTCCATTGCTGTTCGAAATCATAATGTTAAAAAAAGCATTTAGAAACCTCCCTTTTATCAAGTCACTGCCCAGTAAGCGTTTCATTCAATACTAGAATTGAATCATGACAATTTTTAGGCCTATGGATTTTGTAATATTTCTCAGGCTTTTGAAGTTTAATTCAAAAAACAAACAAACAGTATCAATGATCAGTGTAATAATATAATTTCTGGTACTAGGTAGTTTTCAACAAAACTTCAAGAATGAATAAAGTGTAGTTTGGAATATAATTCAAAATGGCCAATATACAGTTTTTAATACCGGTTAGTTTATGATACATCACAGAAAAACCTCCCGTTTCTGTTCCTAACTAAGTCCGTCAGTTTCTCTCCTCTCTGTCGTCATTTATAACAGTAATATATTTTAAATTCATCATTACTTTAGTTTCTTTGTTCTTTGTATATAAAAAAATCTTTATTTTTTGAACTATCAAGTTCTTCAATCTCATTGGCTCTCGACTACTCTGCATTTTTCTTTGACTCTTATTTAACAATGCCCTTCTCGCCAAAGTGAAGTCAACTTCAGCGAAAGTCCTATAAAAAAAGCCATTTCCTCTGTGGAACGACTCACGTGCACACCCACTGTCCCTTCGTGCTTCTCTATTCAACCGCAACAAGCAATACTTACATATACTATCCGGTATCGAGACGTAATATAATGAGCTGTATCATTACTCGTGGGCCTGAAAGTGAACTTGTTACACTCTCTAACCCAGGTTAGTAGCAAAAAATACCTGTTACGGGTCACTGGAAATTAAACCCTGTTCCAGAAACCAAGAACTATAGACTTCAGTAAGAACAACAAATTCTTATCTATTATAACGTACAAAGTATAAAACGTAGTCTGTGATAGCTTTAATAATAAAAAAATCTGTTATGAATAAAACAAAGTTATAATAAGAATATAAAAAAAAAACACAAACGAAAGACGAAGTTTCTTTTGGAGACAATGAAGAATGAACCCTGGAGATAGACTAACACTGTGTTAGAAATCCTGATTATGGTAGTTGTGGTCAAAACTAGTCAACTGAATCAGCTAGCATATAATTTATCTTTCACTGTGTCAAAAGACCAAACAAAAAAAAGCACGTCGATTTTTAGACTTTTCCACTCTTAATACACAATAGTAAAATGTGATTGGAACGAAGTAAGAACGAAAACTATTGTGTTTATATTCACATGAAATTATACAAAAATATGCCTTCTGATAAAGTTATATAGTTATGTTTATATTTGTGATATCAGTTTTAAAATTAAAGGAATTGACGTAGTTAATTATGTTAAAAAAAATAACCCAGGATAAAGCATTAAAGTCCAGTTAGAATGTACTGACCAGGTGTGGCCTCGTAGTGGTATTTGAACTCTATGTAATGGCCAAGTCTATATAGTAGACTTTAACACGTATACTTGAGTTTATTCAAATTACAATAGTATTAAATGTTTTATACTATTTCTAGGAAACATTAATTGTTTGTTTGTTTAGTTTCCAATTTCGCGCAAAGCTACACGAGGGCTATGTGTGATAGCCGTCCCTAATTTAGCGGTGTAAAACTAGAGGGAAGGCAGCTAGTCATCACCACCAACCGCCAACTCTTGGACTACTCTTTCACCAATGAATAGTGGGGTTCATCGTCACTTATAAAGTGACGGGGATTCGAACCTGCGACCCTCAGATTACGAGTGGAAACGTTAATATGTCACAGTTCAAGGAACTATGACCATCTTTGGAATATTCTGGTCAAGTATAGCAATGTGATAATGTAATTGTGGTTCCTCAATATATCCTCCATCTTTGATTATTTCAGATAAATCTATATAAATATAACAACACTGTCTGTTGTAAGTCCATGTAGCTAGTTCGCATGGTGTGGATGGATCTTCACCGAGATTGATATGAAAGTTCATTTGGAACATGCATATTTTTAGCTTTGCATTTTGCGTTTTTTATGGACTTTCTTGCGTATGTTAGCACAACTTCTTTCCCTATAGATGCACGTTCACGAAATTTGGTATGGACGTTCACTGAGACCATGGAGAGACACATACAAATTTTCAGTTTCGCATTTCGCAGATTTTATGGTCGTTTTGCCCCGTTACCTCGCCCCCCGGTTTTAGACCTTCAAATTTGGCATAAAGGTTTGTCGGTTCAGTATGGTAATACATGCGAAAACGTGATTTCACATTTTGTGTTTAGCATTTTTTTAAGTGCGTTTTTGCTGTTTTTTTATAATCGCACATAGTTAGTTATCACCATGAGATTCCATAGGAACATAGGGCCGCAATCGCTTGCGATTAAATACTTGTTAAATACTTAACAAGTATTTAAGCGAGTAGGTTGTTGGCCCACTGCACCGAGCCGTCCCTAATTTAGTAGTGTAAGACTAGAGGGAAGGCAGCTAGTCATCACCACCCACCGCCAACTCTTGGGCTACTCTTTTACCAACGAATAGTGGGATTGACCGTAACATTATAACGCCCCCCACGGCTGGGAGGGCGAGCATGTTTGGCGCGACGCGGGCGCGAGCCAGCGACCCTCGGATTACGAGTCGCACGCCTTACGCGCTTGGCCGTGTCAGGCCATAATCGCACATAAAGGGGGCAAATTTTAAAGTCCTAAGATAACATTTCATTAATCACGAACTTACACAAGTTTTATCCAGGAGACGTGTGTACCAGCTAGTATATAGACACACTGCTGACCAAAATCTTGGCCCGGCATGGCCGAGCGCGTTAAGGCATGCGCTCGTAATCTGAGGGTCGCGGGTTCGCATCCGAGTCGCACTAAACATGCTCGCCCTCCCAGCCGTGGGGGCGTTATAATGTAACGGTCAATCCCACTTTTCGTTGGTAAAAGAGTAGCCCAAGAGTTGGCGGTGGGTGGTGATGACTAGCTGCCTTCCCTCTAGTCTTACACTGCAAAATTAGGGACGGCTAGCACAGATAGCCCTCGAGTAGCTTTGTGCGAAAATTCAAAACAAACAAAGATCAAAATCTTAAGGTCCAATGAACATAAAGAAAAAAAATAAGCATTTTGCGTTGTTAGACTCAACCACTTATTTGAGTAGAGCTTCGAAAGAAGAAAATACGAAAAGGGAAAATAAAAAACAACAACTTTTTTTTTAGTATTTAATAGCGAAAATGTGAACACTATAAAATTAGCCGAAATACTAGCTGGTCAAAAGTGTATATAGAGCAGCAGGATATATTCTAGCGTTCAAATAACCTTGTGAATTCACTTGTCCTCATCTCAGATGAATTTGACTTGTTGTCGATGTTTAGGTTAGCAATGTTTGTACCATTTTAACTCCCAGTTAGACAGGAATAAGATCTATACTAAACACGCATGCTCAAGGACGCTGCTTAAATTCGAAATGTCTGTTAGGAGAATCAAAAACATTTTTCATAAAAGCTTAGGAATATATACATTTAGCTCAACCAGTAACAGAATGGTAAACACACACGTTTGTCATACGTCAATAGTTCACAACAAAGCAAGACTTCCCTTCCCAAGTGACACAGGAGTATGTCTGTAGACTTACAATGCTAGAAACAGGGTTTTGATAGCTGTGGTTGGTAGACGACAGATAGCTCATTGCATAGCTTTGTGCTTAACTTCAAACAAGCAGATATATAAACCAAAATAGTTAATACCATCCGTAATTATTATTTTCACCAATCAGAGCTGGCTGAAACT
Source organism: Tachypleus tridentatus (assembly GCF_004210375.1). Classification (NCBI taxonomy): domain Eukaryota; kingdom Metazoa; phylum Arthropoda; class Merostomata; order Xiphosura; family Limulidae; genus Tachypleus; species Tachypleus tridentatus. The sequence goes on from NC_134834.1 coordinate 20,676,656, forward strand.
AGAGACAGTGAACAATACACATTATAGAACAATGGATTGGCTGGTATAAGATAACACCCACAGGTGACCTAGTCAGTTTACTTAGGTGTAGTCAATGCAATCTTACCTTATCCGAACAATACTAAAAAAATTTCTTTCGGTTTATAAACGTCATTTTTATTAGTAGGTCAGTATTAACGAACTCATTGTTTCGTCTTAACCGACCTGACATGGCCAGGTGGTTAAGGCACTCGACTCATATTCTGAGGGGCGCGGGTTCGAATACCCGTCGCATCAAGCATGATCATCCTTTCAGCCGTGAGGGTGTTATAATGTGACGGTCAATCCCACTATTCGTTGATAAAAGAGTAGCCCAAGAGTTGGCGATGGGTGGTGATGACTAGCTGCCTTCCCTCTAGTCTTACACTGCTAAATTAGGGACGGCTAGTGCAGATAGCCCTCGAGTAGCTTTGCGCGAAATTCGAAAACAAACAAACAGATCATTTTAGCCATATTCCAACGGTTAGATTAACAGTTAATTCGGACTTTTAAGGAGAGCGTGATGCATTACGAGTCTAATTTGTACGTAAGCTTAAGCAAAGTATTGTTTTATATAAAAAACATGTTTTTATACAATGATTAAATACCGAAATTCTTTTGTCATAGTTTTAATATTTAAAGTCTTAACAGTACAAGTGTTCTTGTCATATATCTTTGTAAACCTGAATTACGATTACATTTCAGATCCCACAGATGTACAAAACACTAAATTAATTTAATTTATTAACAACAACCTTCCAAGTTCATGTTACTATTGCAATGTTTTCGTCCATCGTTAATTGTGCTGGACATGATGACCGGTATTACGTAACAGTGTAGTTTCTGTGAAAGACGGAGTGACCGTTTTTGGTCAGCTCATCTTGACAAACTTTACGCAGTGCTTTACTTTTACGGTGGGTTACAGACCACACACAAACAGACCCAAGGATCATTAGAGCGACTTTACAAATACGTAGCTAAACAATATTTTTGCGAGTTCAGTTGCTTTGGCCATCCTTCCCATGGAAACAGCTTTTAGAAATTAAAAAAACGTGAGCTTGGAAGCCTTCATCAACTCTGTAATATTGGTAATTATTATGTTACTCAAGGCAGGAGACATTTAGTTTCCTCGCAGTATTTTTGAGGGAATAGGGCGGGTTGGAGGTTTCTTTTAGTTACCAAATTTACCTATCCACTGATAACATTATGGGTTTACTTCAAGTGGCGTTTGGCGTTCGTTTATTTTTTGAAAGTCTATGCTGTGAGAGTTTATCTGCTTTCTAGAACAATGAAAAATTCTTCCTTCTTGTTTTAAACTCTGAAATTGAATATTTTTTTCTTGCAAAGGGCAGTGACACATTTATTCAGTTACAAGTTTCTCTGTGACAGTGTTACACTGCCAAATGACCATTATTACGCAGTGAACCAAACATATAAGTGCCAAACGTACCGTTTTCAGTAAATGCGATTAACCCTCTGTGTAATTCTAAAGATTTTACAGCATTGGTCTAAAAACATCTGAAACATTGCAAAACTGTCATACTGCCACAAATATTAACAGTAAAGATCTTCTCTTTTAAGTACAAAGTGTCAAAGACTGAGTTCCACTGACAGTCAAAGGACAGGATATTGGAAATACGAGTAGATTCTAAAATTATCATTTTCATCCTACAGGTAGCGTTTAAAATACCACGAAAAGACCGAAGTAATGTTTAGAAAACCATGAAGATACCTCAGCAATGTTTATAATATCACAAAAATACCCTTGTAATTTTTGAAATACTACAAAGAGACCCTCACAGTGTTTATAATATTATGAAGTGGTCTTCACGATGTTTAAAGAATCATAAAGAGGTTCTCACAATGTTAATAGGACCAGAGACCCTCACAATGTTTTATTAGTGTATTAAACTTGATTTGGGGAAATGATTAAACAAACATTAATAATGAGAATGCTTAAGACGTAATCATGAAGATTTTGCTTTCGTCAGATTAAAATGGGTATTGTACATTACATATTCAACCATTGGATTCATAATGTTAAAACAACAATAATGTCCTGGTGAAAAGGTTTAGGCAAAACGACCTTTATACTCCAGATATAGATTACTTTATTTTACCAAACGTTTCGCCTTTGCGACTCTCAGGGTTAATGTACACAAAAGTTTACAAAAACGACCTTTCCTTTATACTCCAGATATACATACATTTTTATTTTGAACAACGTTTCACCCTTGTGGCTTCCTCAGGGATACTGTACACAAAAGTTTACAAAAACGACCTTTCCTTTATACTCCAGATATATATTATTTTATTTTGAACAACGTTTCACCCTTGTGGCTTCCTCAGGGTTACTGTACATAGCTTACTTTCGAAAGACAACAGGAATGTCCGCCCTTTCTTACGGTTGTGTGGTTCCACGCGAACATAAGCAGGCTCTTATGTAACAAAGGTTCTCTTACAAATTCATAATAAATTGTGTTGTTTTGTTGAAGGTTACCCGTGAAAACTACAAAGTCACTTACTGTTGCAAAAGGTTTTATTATTTATGTAATGTTTAAACAAAGCAATCAAAACAAACACGTTTCATATGAGATTTATTTTCTCAGTTAATTCTTCAGATCAAGATATTCTGTTCATTACGTTAAAATATCATCACCCAATGTTATAACCATCTAACTCTACAGAAAATATCATCACTCAATGTTACAATCACCTAACTCCACAGAGAATATCATCACCCAATGTTATAACCACCTAACTAAAAAAAAATATCATCACCCAATGTTATAACCATCTAACTCCACAGAAAATATCATCACTCAATGTTACAATCACCTAACTCCACAGAGAATATCGTCACCCAATGTTATAACCACCTAACTCCTCAGAGAATATCATCACCCAATTTTACAACCACACAACTCTTCAGAGAATATCGTAACCCAATGTTACAACCACACAACTCTTCAGAAAATATCGTCACCCAATGTTGCAACCACCTAACTCCTCAGAGAATATCATCACCCAATGTTACAACCACCCAACTTTTCAGAAAATATCATCACCCAATGTTACAATCACCTAACTCCTCAGAAAATATCGTCACTTAGTGTTACAAGCACCTAACTCCTAAGAGAATATCATTACCCAATGTTACAACCACACAACTCCTCAGAAAATATCATCACCCAATGTTACAACCACCCTACTCCTCAGAGAATATCATCACCCAATGTTACAACCACCCAACTCCTCAGAGAATATCGTCACCCAATGTTACAACCACCCTACTCCTCAGAGAATATCGTCACCCAATGTTACAACCACCTAACTCCTCAGCGAATATCATCACCCAATGTTACAACCACCCAACTCCTCAGAGAATGTCATCACCCAATGTTACAACCACCCTACTCCTCAGAAAATATCATCACCCAATGTTACAACCACCCAACTCCTCAGAGAATCGTTATATTTGGTCATTCTTAGATTCAATTACCTATTCATTTAAACATCAACGTTCCAATGTTACAATTACAAAACTAAACAAAGCTATTAGAACGTAAATAGTGAAACTTCATGAAAAATTCAGCCTTTCATTGAAATCAAACAAACTCTAAAAGCTGTTCCAAGGAAACCGACCAGGAGAAAGAGGAACAAGCTAACTTTTCAAAGTAACTTCAAACAAAACTATAAATAATGGTCACCGTATCTTGTTCTTCTAATATCATGTTATGGCGACATAAAATACGAGAATTGTCTAACGTATTCTCTAGATGGCTGAGAACATATTTTTACTTCCAGTGGCTTTCTCGCCATCATGGAGAATCGTCTAATGGATATTAAAATGAGAGCCTCCAAGTTTTCGTTTGCAATTTATATATCATGGAATAAATATTACATCACCAGCGATGGACATATTACGTTTCAAAGAAGAGATGATCGAACTTGAGATGCTTTTTAAAGAAATTGTTGAGTTTCGAGGACTTCAATGTCGTGTTCACTCGTCTTATTTCGTATCTAATTTTCATGGAATTTTTTAATATAATTCTTTTTTTTTTTTACGTTTTACAGGGTGGATATTTAAGTGCTTCCTAAAATTCTCGTGAATTTCTTGTTTGCTTATTATATGAAATTAAATCTATCTACATTGATGAAAACTTATGAGTAATAAAATCCAAATAACAACAACAAAAAAAATCTTACCATCTGTCTGGTGAAGTAATAAAGTCCTGTTAGTGTGGATACTGTAAATGTCTCTATCTATCTCTTCGAACAGTGGAAGGGTTTGGCGAACGGGCGTCGTTGCACTGGTGAATATCTCCTTCAATGATACACGTAAACCAAGTATTAAACAGACAAACGTTCAGAAACCGAAAATTATTAACTACATATTGAGGTTTCATATGCGCATAAGTTATTTTCGACAAGTTTTCTTTTAGAAAAAAAGTTTAATAATAGGTAATCGATGTATTAACTGGAATAAACTGAAGAATTCTGAACTTATTTGGAGACCATAATTAGGACATCAATTTTTTTCAGTGATGTCGAGAAAACCACTTGTAGAGAAAAAATATTTATGTAAAAACGGCTCGTTTGGGTTGAGATAATTTTTTTTACGTAGAGGAGCGAACAACGTTTCGACCTGACGATGACCGAAGAAGGTCGAAACGTTGTTCGCTCCTCTACGTAAAAAATTTTCTCAATCCAAACGAGCCGTTTTTACATAAATATTTTTCACATCAATTTTTTGTTTATTAAAATAAAGTATTTTGCCTGATACACAATAACATATTTCTGTTAGTAACAGAGAGACAGAGAACAACAACATAAAAGATTCTCTAACGTCATTCAACACAGAGTATTTAATGTTTTTTTGTCAGATTTTTGTTTTGTCTATCAAGCCTTCCTCCTCCAGTAGTGTCACGTTTCTAAAATGAATTTGTCACTTTTTTTCTTTTTGAAGAAGAGTCCAGTCTTCCAAAGCGCTCAGATTTTGGGGTCGGTTTTTAGATTTTTAAAATAAGGTTGCTTTCTTAATTTAAAATAGAACAACCGGTATAAGGAAACATTTTATATCAGGTGTTAAAGAACGTCAAAGAATCCACTTATATTTGTGAAAATTCTCTGTAAAGTTTAGAAAGAAATACGACAACTTACTAGTGTTATGAAAATCACGAACGAATACATCTCTCAGATAGATATGTTAACACTCAGTTATTGCAGAATTCAAACGAATTTAAGGTTGTGTTGTCTCGAAGGTATTCCATGAATTTTCACCATTCCAGGATCGAGAAGCCGAAGAGGGTGACACGCCCTCTACAATCGATCGTACGAAGCTGCGAGTGCAAAAACTTACGAGGCTTGCTTAACCTAAAGTAAACTTGATACTTCGCGTTCGACAGGATTCTTCCAGGGTAACGTGTTTATATAATGTCTTATCAACGTATTGTTAAGCCTTAACCTTGAGATCTGTATAGATCGTGGCTATATAAGTAATAGTTGCCCTTGGAGCTGTGCCAGGTACAACAGTAATTTCACTTTCAAAATCACAAACTTCCGACTATCAAAAGAAAGGTTTCGTCACCATAACCTTCATACGATGGCACCAAGTTTTAAATAAAACATGTTGATTAAAGAAGGTCGAAACGTTGTCCGCTCCTCCACGTAATTTTTTTTTCTCAATCCAAACGAGCCGTTTTTACATATATATGTTGACCAAATATTTTTAAATAAAAAATAGAGAGCATTTTAGGAATTTTTGTAAAAACGAAAGCCTTCAAAACCCTAGTAATGTTGTGTACAAGCCTTTGAGTTTGTAAGCAAAACAGTATTATTTGTTTATTTATCGATAAGCACTAAAGCTACGCAGTGGACTACTACTTGTGCTGTGTCCAACACGGGTATCGAAACCCGGACTCATCGCTGTGCCACTGGAAAGGACAATAACACCATGCATTTTAACCTTTAATGTATTAACACTTAACGTGCAGTAAAGTGTTATTTAATTCATGCTGGAAAATGTATTTGTTTGGAGTTAATCACAAAGCTACTCAATTGGCTATCTATGTTGTGTTATCACGAGTATCGAAACCCGGTTTTTAGCCTTATAAGTCCGCAGGCTTAGCGCTGTTTCACTGGGAAGGGGCATGCTGGGAAAAACAAAAGAACTGTAGTCGTAATTCAGTTTCGTAAAATCAGGGACTATCACAGTTCCTTTTCAGTTCTTCACTGTGATCGTATTTCAGATTCATAAAACCAGGGGCTATCATAGGTCCTTCTTTGTTCTTCACTGTGGTCGTATTTCAGGTTCATAAAACCAGGGACTGTCACAGGTCCTTCTTTGTTCTTCACTGTGGTCGTATTTCAGATTCATAAAACCAGGGACTGTCATAGGTCCTTCTTTGTTCTTCACTGTGGTCGTATTTCAGATTCATAAAACCAGGGACTGTCACAGGTCCTTCTTTGTTCTTCACTGTGGTCGTATTTCAGATTCATAAAACCAGAGACTGTCATAGGTCCTTCTTTGTTCTTCACTGTGGTCGTATTTCAGATTCATAAAACCAGGGACTGTCACAGGTCCTTCTTTGTTCTTCACTGTGGTCGTATTTCAGATTCATAAAACCAGGGACTGTCATAGGTCCTTCTTTGTTCTTCACTGTGGTCGTATTTCAGATTCATAAAACCAGGGACTGTCACAGGTCCTTCTTTGTACTTCACTGTGGTCGTATTTCAGATTCATAAAACCAGGGACTGTCATAGGTCCTTCTTTGTTCTTCACTGTGGTCGTATTTCAGATTCATAAAACCAGGGACTGTCATAGGTCCTTCTTTGTTCTTCACTGTGGTCGTATTTCAGATTCATAAAACCAGGGACTGTCACAGGTCCTTCTTTGTTCTTCACTGTGGTCGTATTTCAGATTCATAAAACCAGAGACTGTCATAGGTCCTTCTTTGTTCTTCACTGTGGTCGTATTTCAGATTCATAAAACCAGGGACTGTCATAGGTCCTTCTTTGTTCTTCACTGTGGTCGTATTTCAGATTCATAAAACCAGGGACTGTCACAGGTCCTTCTTTGTTCTTCACTGTGGTCGTATTTCAGATTCATAAAACCAGGGACTGTCATAGGTCCTTCTTTGTTCTTCACTGTGGTCGTATTTCAGATTCATAAAACCAGGGACTGTCATAGGTCCTTCTTTGTTCTTCACTGTGGTCGTATTTCAGATTCATAAAACCAGGGACTGTCACAGGTCCTTCTTTGTTCTTCACTGTGGTCGTATTTCAGATTCATAAAACCAGGGACTGTCATAGGTCCTTCTTTGTTCTTCACTGTGGTCGTATTTCAGATTCATAAAACCAGGGACTGTCACAGGTCCTTCTTTGTTCTTCACTGTGGTCGTATTTCAGATTCATAAAACCAGGGACTGTCACAGGTCCTTCTTTGTTCTTCACTGTGGTCGTATTTCAGATTCATAAAACCAGGGACTGTCACAGGTCCTTCTTTGTTCTTCACTGTGGTCGTATTTCAGATTCATAAAACCAGGGACTGTCATAGGTCCTTCTCAGTTCTTCAAAACTACTCATCATCCGACAAACACGGTATTGTTTGACTTGATACCACCACAGATAAACATCTGTTTAAATTAACTGTTTCATAGTGTGGTTATTTGTTTGAGAATTTTCGCGCAGAACTACATATTTGTATATAGCCATTCCTGAATTTGAGCTCACAGATTCGAGGAAATATAATTAATCAAGAACATTCCTCGTGCATTCAAAATGTACATCACGAGCCCTCGTATTTACAGTCTGAGGACACTAACAATCAGCCACGACCGGCTAATTCCAATGAGAATAATTAACAAAACCAAGATGTCGCTGTAGGTGGCGAAATTTGTTATTGTTTAGATAAATTTGTTAGAAAATCCTAAATGCAGTGGTACCAAACTAAACAAGCATTGAAGTACCCAAACTGTATAAGGGAAGCAAATATTTTTAAACATTTACTTTGATACATAAAACGAGTTTTCTCACCAGTTTTATTTTATTTTTTTAATTTATAACCATTCAGTCACAATTTTCTGAGCTGTCTTTAGGTGTTTTAGAAATCACAGCCATTAGCAGTTAAACTCTAAAAATTAAAAATACCAGTGATAGTTTACACCCAGAAAGACAACTTACGTGCGCACGTGCTGAGCGGTAATATTTGCAGAATTTGAGGTTTTCGGGCCGTACTTTCCTAGTTCTTTGTTTAACAACAAACAAATATAAACCAAAAAGGTTTAGTGACATAGTTTGACAAATATAAACCAAAAAGGTTTAGTGACATAGTTTGACAAATATAAACCAAAAAGGTTTAGTGACATAGTTTGATGCGTAGATGTTGTAAACTGTTTTCAGGCGTCTTATGTACAGTTGGGTTTCTTCATTAGGAGAAATAGATTTTCACCGACATATTTTTTAAAGCCAACTTACCTTCTACATTTAATATTTTTCATGTGAAATTAGTTTATATATGTAGTTTACCTACCTTAATATCAGATGCTGTTCCTTGTAGAGAACCCACGTTCGAAATTTCTCCTTTCGTTATAAAGTTGGAATCACCAAAACTTATGGATTTTGGCGGGATTTTAAGCAAGAGGTCGCTTTTTAGTGTTCTCTCAAAACCTGTTGCGATCTGTCCTGAAGAATGCTCATCAGCTAAGGTGGTACTAGAGTCTTCAGTATTTTGTTTTGATGTGTTAGGTTTTGGTAATATTGTTTGAGTGTCTTCATTGGTGTTCTCGGACAAACCTTTTGTTGTTGTCAAGGTAACACTATAACTTTCATTAGTTATTGATAAGGTTGATTGGGTGTCTTCATTGGTGTTCTCGGACAAACCTTTTGTTGTTGTCAAGGTAACATTATAACTTTCATTAGTTATTGGTAAGGTTGATTGGGTGTCTTCATTGGTGTTCTCGGACAAACCTTTTGTTGTTGTCAAGGTAACACTATAACTTTCATTAATTATTGGTAAGGTTGATTGGGTGTCTTCATTGGTGTTCTCGGACAAACCTTTTGTTGTTGTCAAGGTAACACTATAACTTTCATTAGTTATTGGTAAGGTTGTTTGGGTGTCTTCATTGGTGTTCTCGGACAAACCTTTTGTTGTTGTCAAGGTAACACTATAATTTTCATTAGTTATTGGTAAGGTTGATTGGGTGTCTTCATTGGTGTTCTCGGACAAACCTTTTGTTGTTGTCAAGGTAACATTATAACTTTCATTAGTGATTGGTAAGGTTGATTGGGTGTCTTCATTGGTGTTCTCGAACAAACCTTTTGTTGTTGTCAAGGTAACATTATAACTTTCGTTATTTCTTGCTGATTGTTTAGTCGTTGTTGTAAAAGTTACTGGAGTTTTTTTCTCGTCGGTCTCAGTTGAAGAATATGTTGTCTCCATGGTAACAACGGTACCAGCAGAAGTAATCTCGGTAGGACTTCCTGTAGTTGTTAAAGTTTGTGCAGTAACTTCCACAGCAGTCTGTCTGAAATAATCTAAAGTTGTTAAGACAGCAGTAGAATTATCGGGAACTATTTCTGTTATTGTTGTCGTTGTAATTTTTCTATTGAAATGCTTTGAAAAATCGTCTGTTCCTAAGGTAATAACAGGAGTTCCTATTTCATCAGGTAGTAATGATTTTGCTGTTGGTGTAATATCAAAACCTTCCTCTGGGTTAAAATGCTTTTCGTCATCAGCCACTTGAACTGAAACAGAAGTCTGTCTATTAATTCGTAAGCTTACTTTTGTGGTACTTGTGTTAAAGGGGTAATTTCGTGCATAATTTTGGGTGTTCAAATTATCTTCGTCAAGAGGTTGTGTATCACTTGCGAATGCACTTTTTGATGTGGTAACATCCTGCGATTCCCTTTTTGTTGATATATCGAAAAGAGTGGCTTTATTGGAGAAGGCTGCTTCGGTTGTCCTCTCCTGTTGGGATGTCCTTAAATTTTGTCCAGTAGCATATGGTACTACATGCATGGTAGCTACCATTAACAGAAGTACTGTCGTTATAAATACATTTGCATTTCTTTTAAGAAATGTAACCTTAAGCCTAAGCGTTTCACACAAGACAGTCAGCAACATTGTAGAAGATGAAAGATGAATTTATAAGATTAATATAAATGGATTGTTCGTATTTGCATGCTGGTTGATAATCCTAAACCTTTATGCAAATTTAACTTGCATGTCGCAAGTCTAATAGTGGGAGAATATTTACTAAGACAGATTTCTCAGTCAGAGAGGAAAACAGAATTTTTATATATGACTGTTAAAAAAAAATGGATGTTTCAATCTGAAGGGTAAAAATGAAGATTGCTTCAGCTAGAAGGACAAACAGAATTATTTGTTTGGACGACTATTGAAGAGAACGGTTGCTTCAACTTGAAGGACACACAGAATTCTTCGTGGATGACAACTGTATTTGGTTTGGCCAGTTTCTCACAAGCGTCACGTGTTTAAATCTCTTCGCTGTTAGGAGAAGAGTCTGCTTTTTTCTTGGCACAATCACAGCCACTATTGAACTTTAAGAGAAAACGTCACAAGGACACGAGAAAACGACAACGCCCTCTACAATGGGGAAATTGTAGGTCGACAAGCCGAGAGGTCAGAAGAGCGAAACAAAATAAAGTGACGAGTGTTATGGTTGAAGGGACAGGACGGGATGGTTGCAGACGTAACAAAAAGATTTAATTATTCACTCTTCGTGGTAACTTTCTGCTCGCCTGGTGCAGATACAATGTCCCATATCACGTGATCGTTAAAGCGAGTCTGCCAAGATAAAAACAGGGCTTGACCAGTCTAGGAGCACACTGCGGGGGACACAATATGATCCTCTTTGTGTCTGTTGAAAGCAATATTTTTTTCATCCGTGACAGACTTCGATGTTTATAAATATGTGACTTCGTGAGCGCGATATCTCTTAACTGTGGCAAGTTGGAGACAAAATTGAGCAATTAACAACCGAACAACTTGCAAAAGTTTCGGTTATTGTAATCTCTGCTAATAAAAATGCAATTGGAGCTTCGAAGTGTATTCTTCCTCGCACCAAGGCGTGGATGGCCTACTTTATTTCCTCTCAACTCTGTAGCATAGAACAACTTAAAATTATCTATTATGATAACTAATCATTGAAACGTTGCAAATGTTTCTTTTAAAAATTTTTAATTGTGATACAGTGGAAGAGAAGTCTTCCGTCTTGAAGTCTTTCCAATTTAATTTCAGTTTCACAAAGCGTGGAATGACTCTTGTAAGTCTTGATAGTATCTCTTAGTCGTTAGAAAGAAGCAATTTAAACAAACAACTGAACAAAAATACCCAGAGCGTCTTAATGAGACGAGAACACTTCTAACACAGAATTGACAAATATCGCCAGATATCTAGAATGTACTTGAAGGAAGCCATATGAAAATATACAGTTAAATCTTCAGTTATGATTCAAACGTCAAAAGCCTGAGAAGTGTTACAAAATCCATAGGCCTAAAAATTGTCATGATTCAGTTCTAGTATTGAACGAAGCGCTTATTGGGCAGTGACTTGATAAAAGGGAGGTTTCTAAATGCTTTTTTTTAACGTTATGATTTCGAACAGCAATGGACATGTTAAGACAAAGGTGTTTTGGTAACAATGGACCTGTTGGTTTTTCAATATTGTGCTGATCTTACATTTTACTTAGAGTCCTACGTATATCCTTATCCAATCAACTCACGTGTTCTAGTTTTGAATGAAACCCTTATTGTGAACAAATGTAGATCTGAAGTGCTATTTTTTTTTATACACGCGTGTGATTTTGATAAGTTATGGATTGTTCGTTTGTTTGTTTGTTTTCGAATTTCGCGCAAAGCTACACGAGGGCTATCTGTGCTAGCCGTCCCTAATTTTGTAGTGTAAGACTAGAGGGAAGGCAGCTAGTCATCACCACCCACCATCAACTCTGGAGCTACTCTTTTACCAACGAATAGTGGGATTTACCGTCACATTATAACGCCCCCACGGCTGAAAGGGCGAGCATGTTTGGCGCCATGGGGATGCGAACCCGTGACCCTCAGATTACAAGTCGCACGCCTTAACACGCTTGGCCATGCCGGGCCCCGCGTTATGGATAGTCGATAGTAATAGGACAGAAAATCACGTGCAATCATTTTGTTTTTGCGACAATTTTAGCAACTTGGTTTTTTAGTATTGTACTGGCTTTTCGAAAGAGTTTTTTTAACGCATGTATCATTGTTTTGAAATAAAAATATGTTCTGTCATAGTTACATAACTTTGAACTTCAACAAAGAATGAAATAGATCCCAATTTTAGCTTTAAAAGTACGAAATAGTTTATTTGGAATTTTTATGTTAAACACTGAGCTCTAAGACAGATGTTCCTCCCAGTGTTACAGCGGTGTGTCTGCGGACTTACAACGCTAGAAACCGGGTTACGATACCCGTGCTGGACAGAACATAGACAGCTCATCCAATCAACTCACGAGTTCTAGTTTTGAATGAAACCCTTATTGAGCCACTAGTTATCAGGTAGTGGGTATCGAGTCATCGTACTTATGGTCGGGGCTAGCGGGGTTTCACTGAACTCTAAGACAGATGTCCCTCCCAGTGACACAGCGGTGTGTCTGCGGACTTACAACGCTAGAAACCGGGTTTCGATACCCGTTCTGGACAGAACATAGATAGCTCATTGTGCAGCTTTGAGCTTAATTACAAAAACGAACAAATTCTACTCGTATATCGTATTGAAAGAGAAATGTCTCTGTCACAGTTTATGCCTCCAAGTGGCACAACCTTAAGTCTTTGGATTTGTAACATAGGTATCTCATTGTGTAGCTTTGCGTTTAACTACGAGCAAACAAACTACATGAGCTGAGAGGAGCCGGTGGGAAGAGTTGGTTCGCCGTCTTCTAAGATCCTTGCCGTGAAGGACACGTCAGAGTCGGTTTTATGACCTCCCATACCACAAAAGAGCTACTAGTGATCAGGTAGTGGCTAGCGAGTCATCGCACTTACGGTAGGGGCTAACGACACTTGTGACTCATTAGTTGGCGCGTCTCAAATTTAATCATATACTTCTGTTTGTCCAAAAAACACGCGAGTCATCGGCCTTCGGATGTGAAGATCGTTTTAAAAACCAAGATGTTTTTACATAATAGTACACGCACCATATTGATTGGAGGTTCTGTAGAGTGTGTTTCAAAGCTGCTATTGGCGGACTGCACACAGAAGATATAAACGATACTGTCATTAGGAACAGTTTGTTTAGCTCAAGCTAAAATTCATTTATTTGTTTTGGTTGTTTTTCCTCAGCTATCTGAAGGTCACTCAAGGATTTGGATTTGACAGGATTTGAAGGGTTTAGCAGAAGATTTTGTTTCTTTAACGTACGTCATTAAGGCCACGATTTAACAATAGCATGTAAGCGCAGATAATCGTGACGTGTAGTTAGCATGCTCCGACTATAAATCTGAAGATTCCTGGTTCGCAGCCCCTTGTAGCAAAAAGAAAAATTAGAGAGCGTTTTGCACTTTGCGGTCGTTGGTGCGTTAGAAGAGTAGCAGTAAAGTCTAACTTTTCGTGTAGACAAGAACAACACAATACTTTGCTGTGGATGCTTTAACTAACTAGCGAACGTCTATGTAATGGTGTCAGTTAAAAAACGAAATACATGGCTTTAGTTAAATTACATTTTTTTTTAAATTGTCATTACGGCACCTGAAATTGGAAAATTAAAAAATTAATTAGTGAAACAGTGTTCAGAGAACAAAGATTTGTAATTTTTAAAGAATGACAAATTTTTCGGTATAGTTTCAAGAAGGATGGAAATGGTATGTGAAACATGTGTTAAGAACTGTATACCCAACTGAGCCTCACATAACTCAATAAGGTTAAACGTACATATTAGGCTTAATGCTCTATTTTGGTAAAAGCGTGGTTGTCCTTACTTTTGAATTGTGGACTGTAGGAGGGCAACAATTTGACTGTCTAAAGTGGTCATTATTAACCTTCATGACTACGCGTTAAAATATCCACCTTTCAGTACACCTGAGGTCCATATGGACTCCGCATGTATTCAATTATCATAATGTTGAAGCTATGATTTAGATGTTGAAAAGCTAGCATACTGGTTTCTCATAACATTATGCAGATAAACTGTGAGAAAGACTTTGTACCGTAAGTGTAAACTACGTGATTTATTATTACAAAACATAAAATGTACTTATATTAATTTTCTAAAATTTAGACAAAAATTTTCATCATTGACATGTATTTTGATAATATAGCGAGACTTCATCTCTAATTAACATCTCACAATTAAAACTAATAACATACTGAATGAAGAAACAGATTTCTCGAATATGTAACAAATAAAACACCAAATTGAACGAAAACGTGCTTGGGGTCCGAACGGACTCAGGAGGATCGAACTACATCAAACTTTGTTTCAGAGCTAAACTAATGCCAAATTTTAGGCAACACGTAAGCAAAACTTATTCTGAGTGAACATAAAGCGTTTCTCGTGCCTTTTACCAGTCATATTACAAACACTTGTCACACCGAACACAGGGTGTGGAGTGATCAGCGCAGACATGGTGTCCACATGCTGTACATGTTTGACGGACTTTCTTGTCCGCAATTCTTGGGCAAAGATAGCATCGTTTTTTTTTTTCTGTTGCTGGTACACCTTGACAAGCATGTTGTCCTGTGTTAAGCAATCCTAGATCCACAAAGGCAGATTTGACGTCTTTCGACATTGCACGGGGATTCTGAAGACGTCTCTGAAGTAGGTTATGAGCATTACTTCACTTCAGAAGTGATCTAAATATACAATCAATGTTTATCACAATGGATAACCTCTGCGAGTCTATACACGCAAAATACCTGATGAAGACGCAGAGATCCAGATCTGTATATTACTTGAGGTCCGCACGGACCCTATGCAACTTTTTATTCACAAAGAGTATTTGACTGGATAACATCGAATGTTTTACTATTTTTGTGTCAGAGAATGACAATGTAACAATTACATAAAAATATAACTGGTCAATGAAAAACTATTTATCGTCGGGGTCCATATGGTTCTCAGGTGTACTGATGAAGGTTGACCGAATAGCGGGACTGACGCTCACTCTCATAACGGCATACAGTTGAAAGTCCGAAGCCTGTTTGGCATTTCAACGACTCTAATTTGTTTGTTTTAAATTTCGCTCAAAGCAACACAAGGGCTACCTGCGCTATCCGTCCCTAATTTAGCAGTGTAAGACTAGAGGGAAGGCAGCTAGTCATCATCACCCACCGCCAAATCTTGGGCTGCTCTTTTACCAACGAGTAGTGGGATTGATCGTTACATTATAACTCCCCCACGGCTGAAAGGGCGAGCATATTTGGTGTGATGAAGATTCGAACCCGCGACTTTCAGATTACGAGTCGAGTACCTTAACTACCTGGCCATGCCGGTCCCCTCTCGACCTGTGTCACTGAAATGATGTCATATATGAACTATTCACCGCACCCTAAGTTTTCCTGCATACACCGATATGCACGGGAAACGTTGATGTAGTCGCCTGTCCACTATCTCCCTCGTGCGCTCGAATCTCAAACATTTATGAAATTGAATTGTGATAGCTAATATAATTTCCACTTATTTGTCATATCGTTATCTTTTGTATTGTTAAATACAGATAATTAAACGTAGAAGTAGTAGCATTTGAATTCCATAGGTGGCAGTAGTAGGAATGTCAAACACAAAGAAAAGATCCCACTTCACAACAAAGCATAGGCGTGCACGAAATAACTGTTTACATGGAGAATAATGACTAATATGGAAACACGTGTTTTGTTTACATGTTTTGACATCGAGTATTCCTTTAAAAATATGTTTAAACAATTATTTATATGTCATGGTCCATGAGAAACGAAAAGACTAGATTTGGAGTAGGTGGCTGTTAACTCGTTGTTGTTTTAGTGAACCTGTGCACAGACAATAGTCGAATTTTTGAGCAGGATATGGACTACCACAGGAAGTGACATCATCACTAATCTTCAAGGTCACGGAGCTCGCGCAGTGAACCACACTTTCACATCCTGCAAGAAGCATAAGGCCTAACAAGTAAAAGCTTCAATGATTCATCAGTATTAGTAATGTTGTACTTCAAATTCTGTTACGTTCCATTAGATGTGAAACCATTTTTCTATCTATTTTTGTCGTTGTTGTTTTGGAAGTTCCGTCAAAATATTCAAGTGTGTATTTAAAAAGATTCAAGAAACAGTCATATAGTCTCTTAGAGTTTGTTTATCGGATGTTTCGCACAAAACTACACGAGGGCTGTGTTAGCCATCCCTAATTTAGCCGTCCAGTGGAAGACTAGAAAAAAAGCAGGTAGTCGTCACCACCCTCTGCCAACTACTGGGCTACTCTTTTATTAACGAATAGTGGGATAGACTGAAACGTTATAACGCCCCTACGGTTGAAAGGGCAAGCACGTTTGATGCGGCAGAGATTTGAACCCGCGACTCTTAGATTACAAACTAAGACATTATGGGTGATTATTTCTCCGATTACACTTGTAATTATAAGATCGTAACTAGCAAGCTTTCATCAAATCACTCTCAGCGCTATCTGGTTTCAGTTTTGTTAGCTACGAATTCCCATGTTCAATATATTTTTAGGCCTAAAGTTATGAAATTCCAGATACTGGTTTCATTACTTTACCGTTTTATCTCCAGCGTTTTTACGATATAAAATTTCCCGCCACATTATAATACTGAATTATTCGACATACTATTTTATTAGTAAAATAATTGGAGTTAAATTCAGTAAACAATCTCAGCCAACACGTAACTGTATCTCGCTGCTGCAGCTGTAAGTCTACGGATATACAACGCTATAATTAGGGGTTCGACATCCCTCGTTGGGCTCAGCAGATAGCCGGATGTGGCTTTGTTATAAGAAAACATACAAACACAAATTCTGTGAGAGTATTAGAAGTTTAAGTAAGAATCAGTTTAAATAGTTTTTGACAAGCCTTGGAAAGTTTATTATTTTAAAAAACAAAACTACAGTTTAAAAAAAACATGATTAAAAGAGTGACGTGTTTAGCCTGAATTTCCAAGAAATATTCATGATAAATAAACATAATCCTGTAAAACCAAATAGTTAAAATTAACATCTCATTATTAAAGTTCTCTCATTTGTGTAATGACTTCAGAATCTCATAATAGTGAGAGCCCCCTAACCTCTGTAACAAGTGTAGCATCTTATTGTTAAAGTCCTCTCATCTGTGTAATAAGTTTAACATCTCATTTTTAAGTCCTCTCATCTCTGTAGCAAGTTTAGCATCTCATTGTTAAAGTACTCTCATCTGTGTAATAAGTTTAACATCTCATTTTTAAGTCCTCTCATCTCTGTAGCAAGTTTAGCATCTCATTGTTAAAGTCCTCTCATCTTTGTAATAAGTTTAACACCTCATAATAATGAGAGCCCTCTCATCTCTGTAACAAGTGTATCATCTCATTGTTAAAGTCTTCTCATCTGTGTAATAAGTTTAACAACTTATTATTAAAGTCACTTAATGGGTATAATGTTTAATATTCTATTATGAAAGTCTCTTCACGATTAGATTGAAATAATCCACCTTAGAATAGTTAAGTTGTGTCCACTTGAGAAGCACTAAGTTCACATTGAATTATAATAATTGTATTTCCTTCTTAAAAACAACCTCCAAGTTATCAAGATGTCCTTAACTGTTGCATTCGAATCTTTAATAATTCTTAGGTTTTGATAAAAATACAGTTTGGTTTTGCAATATACTTAATGTTCTCTACCCTAACAAGGCCCAGCATGGTCAGGTGGTTAGTGCACTTAACTTGTAACCTGAGGGTCGCAAGTTCGAATACCCGTCACATCAAACATGCTCACCTTCTCGGAAAGCCGTTTGGGCAATATAATGTGACGGACAATCTTACTATTCATTGGTTAAAGAGTAGCCCAAGCGGTGACGACTAGCTAGCTGCCTTTCTTGTTGTCTCTAGCCTTACCTTCTAGTCACGTAGAACTTTGCGTGAAATTCAAAACAAACTCTAACTTTATAATCCAATTTATTGGTTTATTTTTGCTTTTATGGCTTAAATATGGGTTGTTCTAAAATAAAATCACTTTAAAGTCGCTTGTCGCACCTGAACAAGAACCACTCTGATGTTCGTGTATAAGCGAAAAAACCATACCCAACAAAAACAGTTCGTTGCAACCTAAGAACTATGATCGTATATCGGAATTAAGCTCGAATTTATTACAAATCAGACACTTCTAGCATTATAGCCGAATCTCAAATATCGACGGTAAACACTGAAGGTTTTTAAATTCAATTATGCAAGGGAATCTGATATACTGTGATTTCTCCACTTCCTAAATATGACTTGTAAATCATAAAATTGATATAAAACTTTGTAAAACATAATTAATTAGTAAAAACAGTTTTTATCGGACCTCTGTAGCAGGTCCAATTCTGAAATCCGGTGCTTTTTTCCCCACCGTGGACAGCGCTTGGATGGCCCATTGTGTTGCTTTGTTTGTTTGTCTTTTAATTTCGCACAAAGCTACTCGAGGGCTATCTGTGCTAGCCGTCCCTAATTTAGCAGTGTAAGACTAGAGGGAAGGCAGCTGGTCATCACCACCCACCGCCAACTCTTGGGCTATTCTTTTACCAACGAACAGGGGGATTGACTGTCACGTTATAACGCCCCCACGGCTGAAAGGGCGAGCATTTTTGGCGCGACAGGGATGCGAACCTGC
This sequence comes from Tachypleus tridentatus, assembly GCF_004210375.1. Taxonomy (NCBI): domain Eukaryota; kingdom Metazoa; phylum Arthropoda; class Merostomata; order Xiphosura; family Limulidae; genus Tachypleus; species Tachypleus tridentatus. The sequence continues at coordinate 20,695,497 of NC_134834.1, forward strand.
GACCCTCAGATTACGAGTCGCACGCCTTAACACGCTTGGCCATGCTAGACCTGTGTTGCTTTGTGCTGAGACAGACAGCTAACGTTTGCTATTTCTGCAAGCACTAGCCGTATATGATTTGTTTGTTTGTTTTTATAAGCGAAAACCTGGACAACGGTTTATCTGCTCTGTGTTTATTACATGCGTAGATTTTTAGAAGTATTGATTTTCAAACTGCCTGTTGAGTTATAGAGAAAAATTGTGAAGAAATGTAGTGTAAAATATACATTAACAATTAACAAGTTTTTAAAATAAAGCACAAACAACCTTGATTATGTGTCATTTTTGTAAACAACGCGTTTCTTTGACGTCTAAAAATGTCTAATGAAATGTTTGGTCAATGAGCCAAATTGGCATGAAAAAATCTGAATAAGCGAAACTTTATTCATGTTGTTGTCAACAGATGGCAGCACCAAACAGCATCCCCTTTATTTGCTTTGCTTCTCGATGACGTAATTTTTAAAGTAACCTCCACTTTAGTGACATTAAATGACCAAAGACATTGTGAAAACACACTCATTTAAATTTTCCACACCAAAGAACTAGTCTTCACAGAAATAAAAACAACTGTCGCTAAACTGGAACAACATGACAAATGTCAAAATCTTCAGTTCATACTGATTATATTAATTGTTACATGTTCTTGGATTTTTGTCCAGTATTATTTTTACGTGTGTCATAAAAACGTAACAGGTAGTTACTGAAATATATATGTAATTTTTTATCGTTACAAACTAAGCTTAAGCCTAAGATTTCCCATAATGTGAGGTAATTAAGTTGTAAAATGAATCACTTCCAGGAAGGCGATCACGTCGACTATGAAAATCATCTGTTGAAGTTTAATTAGTGTTTGGAGTTTCCACTCGACGGGACAGTCGACTGTGAAAGGTTCAACAGGAATACGATTTTAAATATTAAGTAAAAATGTGCATAGTGTGTTTTGTTTGTTCGTTTTTGCATTTCGCGCAAAGCTACACGAGGGCTATCTGTGCTAGCCGTCCCTAATTTAGCAGTGTAAAATTAGATAGAGGGAAGGCAGCTAGTCATCACCATCTACCTCCAACTCTTGGGCCACCCTTTTACCAACTAATAGTGGGAGTGACTGTAACATCATAACGCTCCCACGGCTGAATGGGCGAGAATATTTGTTGTGACGGGAATTCGAACGCGCGACCCTCGGAGTACGAGTCGAACGCCTTAACCACCTGGCTATGCCAAGCCATGTGCAAACCGTGATAGGAACTTTTACCACAAGACCTGGAGGAACCTTAGTGTTTTTGCTACATTTTTTCTTACAAAGTGTCATGCATATGCACTGAAACTACTCTTACACTAAAACTATTTTATTAGGCTCTCTTTTCAACGATAACGGTTCTGATAACGTGTAAGACACGCCTCTGATAAACTTGTTCACAGTTGTGTTTGTTCTCTGACGATAAAGTAAATCATAAAGTAAGTTACTTCATTTAGCTCACAGCGAAAACGTGAAAAGATATGTCTTGTTATAAACCCCATTCAACGACATATCACTCCATATTAGAGCCCCCTTAATGTGGAAGGTTCGTCACTTCTGCCGATAACCTAATGTTCTGATAATTAAAGGTAAGGTTGAAGATTCTTCTGAAATAACAGTATTTTCCAATGTTGTGAAATTAATCTAATTTGTTTATAAATTATAAATTTCGCCTTTAAAACGCATATGTTACGGGAAAATACTTGAAGGGTTTAGGACTAGTTTAGTAGGTAAAGCAGATCTTGTATTTCATAGGGAAAAAACAAAGACAGAAATAGTTGGACAGCATCACAAGAATGAGTAAGATGTTAACTTGAATAACACTATGTAACACAAATTTTGTTCCTGGATAGTATGTGTTATTTCTTAATTGGTTATGCTGTAAAAGGGCCCGGCATGGCCGAGTGTGTTAAGGCGTTTGTCTCGTAAGCCGAGGATCGCGGATTCGAATCCCGCTCGCATCAAAAAGGCTTGCTCTTTCAGCCGTAGGGGCGTTATAATGTGACGGTCAATCCCACTATTCGTTGGTAAAAGAGTAGCTCAAGAGTTGGCGGTGGGTGGTGATGACCAGCTGCCTTCCCTCTAGTCTTACACTGCTAAATTAGGGACGGCTAGCGCAGATAGCTCTCGTGTAGCTTTGCGCGAAATTCCAAACAAACAAGTGCAGAAAATGGCTATTATTGTCTTCAAACTTTGTTTTTGTGACCTGGATAATGAAATTTAGAAGTTAACCTATTTTCTATGTAAAAACGGGCAAATTTGCACATTTTCATTTACATAAGGTCTGAATAAAACAACATATGAATCAAGATTTTTACTAAAGTTATACAAAAATGTTCACAAGTGAGTGGTTTTTCGAGATTTTCGACTTTAATGTAAATCACTTTCACGTATGAGCCCCAAAATATAGTCTCCCATCATGTTTTCATCATACGTTTCTTGGTAGCGGCATTCAAAGACCAGGATATCTTGGTGGAAGCGCTCACCTTGCTCCTGTGAGTATGTTCTCATGTTCTCCTTGAATTTATTGAGATGAGCGTCAAAGTTATGGACTTTCAGCTCATTTTGCCGTAGTTCTTCACAAGAGCCTTAACCAGTTCCACATAATTTTCGGCCTTGTGGTTGCTCAAGAAGTTCCAAACCACTGCGACAACGCTGCTCCAAGCTTTGCTTCCCTTCCTACTGAGCGTCTTGGGGAATTTTTTATTTGTGGTCCAACAAAGACACCAGCTTTGACCTTTGCCTCAGACAGCTTAGGGAAGAAGTCTCGAAGGTACTTGAAGGCTGCAGACTCCTCATTAAGAAC